>NC_134353.1:173169057-173469057 GCF_048569485.1 Anomaloglossus baeobatrachus
TTTAGGCAGCCTATGACAGAAGCCTTTGTGCTGAATGTTGTGAATGTTTTCAACACCCTGATTGGCTGCTGGAATATCCACACATAAAGTTAAGAGAAAACAAAACAGTCCGTGGCTCCACTGACCTCTCCCCACCCTTTCCTCTAATCCAACACTTACCCCCACTCAAACAGCATCACTATCCTAGCCAAAGTGGTAATAAAGTAGAAAAAAAACATTGCAACCACAAACAGTTACCGAACAAAACCGTTCTTTGCCAATTTTTTAGAAAAGCGCTTGTGTATTTGATCACGATCCGAAAAAGCCAAGGCTTTTGCCAAATTAGAAATTGGAGCACTTTTTTTGTACAAGTTCGCTCATCTCTACTTGTAGGCTTGAGATTGGTAATGTTTTTCAACAATTTTGCTTCTCAAGTCTTTTGCCTCTCAAGTCCTCAGGCACTTCTCTACTCTTTATGCTCTCCATGTTTAGTGTACCACTCACAATGATCTCAGGTGTAATTTTCATATTGCCCACACCTGTTTCTTGCCACAGGTGAATTTGAACGAGCATCACTCGCTTGAAACAGAGATGTTTACCCTCAACTTTAGAAAGCTACCAGCAACTGTGTCCAGATCAGTTTGGAGATTTTGAGTGAAATTACATCCATTGTGCCTTTTTTGTTTTCCCTTTTTTGTTGTTTATGATTTCAAAAATCAAAAAGGAAATAAACATGTATGAAAAACATGTCTAATTGCAATAATCGTCTGGTAGAAATACATTATTTTCTCGAAGAATTTAAAGGGTCCCAAAACACTTTTGACCATGACTATATTTATTTTCAAGCAATTCGAGTCTTTGCAGTACTGAGATTCTCTTCAAATGTATTCACCGCAAATTGTATTGTCAAATGATTCACGTTTCTCTACTTAAAATGTTAAAAAACTTAGTTTGAACTAAAGTTTTGGGCTAATTTCAAATCAGCATGACTCTTGGCAAGTATAACAAATAGAGATGAGCGAACCGGTCCTGGTTCGGCTCGAGGTCGGTTCGCCGAACGGAGGTCCCGTTCGAGTTCGGTTCGTCGAACGTTCGACGAACCGAACTCGAACTGCATAGGAAACAATGGCAGGCAATCACAAACACAGAAAAACACCTAGAAAACACCCTCAAAGGTGTCCAAAAGGTGACAAACAACTCACAACACAACACAAACACATGGGAAAGTGACAAGGACATATACTCATGCGAAAACAAAACAGCTGGACAAGGAAAAAGAGGAGGACACACAGATATATGACTATATGCAAGGAAACATCGATTCCATTATTGTGCAACTTGAGCCCTGCTCATTTTAGGCTTCCAATCTTGATAAATTGCCTGAGCTCGCCACGTACGCCTTGGGGATCTTGTTGTGTCCTGCAGCCAGCGTTCTCTCGGAACCTGTCTTCAGTGCTGCTGGGGGTCTGCTGGCAGATAAGCACATGTGTCTGTCCACTGACAATGTGGACATGGCTCTCAGAGGACTTTTCTTCCCCTGGGTCAGCCAGGGGACGGGAAAGGCACGCGTATTTTTGAGAGTGCTTCATGCAAAGCATCTTTTTCTTTTTCAATAGGGGGGGTCAACTGATGCCAGTCAAGTGGGGTGTGTGTGGCCCAGTTAGTGGCAACGAGGGAGACTGTGGTTGGAGTCCCCTCGCTGTGTTTCTAAAAGAACCAAGATGAAAAAGTCATGGCTCTCAGAGGACTTTTCTTCCCCTTTGTCAGCCAGGGGACGGGAAAGGCACGCATATTTTTGAGAGTGCTTCATGCAAAGCATCTTTTTCTTTTTCAAAAGGGAAGGTCAACTGATGCCAGTCAAGTGGGGTGTGTGTGGCCCAGTTAGTGGCAACGAGGGAGACTGTGGTTGGAGTCCCCTCGCTGTGTTTCTAAAAGAACCAAGATGAACAAGTCATGGCTCTCAGAGGACTTTTCTTCCCCTGGGTCAGCCAGGGGATGGGAAAGGCACGCGTATTTTTGAGAGTGCTTCATGCAAAGCATCTTTTTCTTTTTCAAAAGGGGGGGTCAACTGATGCCAGTCAAGTGGGGTGTGTGTGGCCCAGTTAGTGGCAACGAGGGAGACTGTGGTTGGAGTCCCCTCGCTGTGTTTCTAAAAGAACCAAGATGAACAAGTCATGGCTCTCAGAGGACTTTTTTTTCTCTGGGTCAGGCAGGGGACAGGAAAGGCACGCGTATTTTTGAGAGTGCTTCATGCAAAGCATCTTTTTCATCTTGAAAATTGGGTCAACTGATGCCAGTCAAGTGGGGTGTGTGTGGCCCAATTAGTGGCAACGAGAGAGACTGTGGTTGGAGTCCCCTTGCTGTGTTTCTAAAAGAACCAAGATGAACAAGTCATGGCTCTCAGAGGACTTTTCTTCCCCTGGGTCAGCCAGGGGATGGGAAAGGCATGCGTATTTTTGAGAGTGCTTCATGCAAAGCATCTTTTTCTTTTTCAAAAGGGGGGGTCAACTGATGCCAGTCAAGTCGGGTGTGTGTGGCCCAGTTAGTGGCAACGAGGGAGACTGTGGTTGGAGTCCCCTCGCTGTGTTTCTAAAAGAACCAAGATGAACAAGTCATGGCTCTCAGAGGACTTTTCTTCCCCTGGGTCAGCCAGGGGACGATAAAGGCACGCGTATTTTTGAGAGTGCTTCATGCAAAGCATCTTTTTCTTTTTCAAAAGGGAAGGTCAACTGATGCCAGTCAAGTGGGGTGTGTGTGGCCCAGTTAGTGGCAACGAGGGAGACTGTGGTTGGAGTCCCCTCGCTGTGTTTCTAAAAGAACCAAGATGAACAAGTCATGGCTCTCAGAGGACTTTTCTTCCCCTGGGTCATCCAGGGGACGGGAAAGGCACGCGTATTTTTGAAAGTGCTTCATGCAAAGCATCTTTTTCTTTTTCAAAAGAGAAGGTCAACTGATGCCAGTCAAGTGGGGTGTGTGTGGCCCAGTTAGTGGCAACGAGGGAGACTGTGGTTGGAGTCCCCTTACTGTGTTTTACATGCTTTTAGAAGGGCATGACATGGCTTAGAGGTTGACTTTCAGCATCTGGAAACTGTTGGCTACCAAAATGCTGCCTTTCCAACCTTTTTAACCGAGGATTTTCGAGACCTTATGCCCATCGCAGTGCCCCAAGAGCCGATGCCCAGGCGCCACTCCTTCTCCAACAAAGGCGTGCACGCGCTACACCAACATGTCGCAGTAAACATCACTGATTCCTTGAGAAACTCTGTGTGACAGGGTGCATTTCACCACAGATAATTGGCCCAGTAAGCATGGACAGGGGCGTTACATGTCGCTGACTGGGCAATGGGTTACTGTGGGGAGAGATGGAGAAGGGTCTGCTGTACAAGTCTTGCCGTCCCCACGAGTTGTGTCAATCCTTCTTCTGTATGTAGAAGTTAATACACTGCTTCTGCCTCTTCAACCTCGTGTGGGTCCTCCACCTTGGCGCAAACCCTGTGTGGTCAGGCCACCCTTCCTTGTAACTGCGCACAAGGACTACCACACACCTCCTTACTATGCTGGCAGCAGAGCTCAATGCCAAATCCCATGCATTTCAAAGGTTTACTTTGAAATGTATGGGAAATGTGAGTCACACCGCTGAGAAGTTGTGGACGGTTAGCTCTGGAGACCGAGTTTCATCAATGGTTGTCTCCACTCAACCAGCAGCCAGGGAAGGCCGGGTGCGACAATGATGCAAACATGGGTGCGGCCCTTCGCTGTGACAATGTGACACACGTGCCTTGTGTGGTTCACGTGTTGAACCTGGTTGTCCAGCAATTTTTAAAGCACTATCCTGGCCCACATGGCCTTCTGCAGAGAGCACGGTGTAACGCCTTCCTTGATCCACACACTCAGATGGGCTGTAAATGATAGGCTAGAGGGAAGCCACTCACCAAGCAGGACCCCTAGAACCCTGAAACCCTTTAACCCCTATACAGGGATTAGGAATTACACAGGGCCCAAGGTGATTAATACCTGTGGAAGGCTGCAGTTCCAGAGAATAGTAGTCAGGCAGGGTCAAAACATTAATTGAGGAACAGGAACAGAATCGGACGGCCAGGACTTAATCAGAAAACAAGCAGAGGTGAAATGCGGATCGGCCAACAAGGTACATAAACAGCAAGCAGGAAAAGTAGTCAGGTAACAAGCACACAAAATCATAAAACTGAACTGGGGGTAAAATTAACCAGAGGTTCATAGCTATGTCTGGCAGTGGTCTGCAGACAGGATGGGCATAAAAAAGGGTGTGGTGTCTTCCCATTGGTTGTAGCTGAATGATGGTATTTCATCTGTGAGATACCCACCAGCTACATTCAGCCAGAGATTCTGCATCTGTCAAGGTAATGCAGCCCAGTGGGTGAGCATAACCTGCGTCCACCTGCGCCGCTGGCATCGACTCCTCTCCCATCATCAGCACTATGCATGAAAGGAACACGTTGTCACCTGGCGACCGGAGTACAAATTGACGGAGCGTACTCCGTTGGTGACTTAACAGCCGTGTGCGGCAATGATGCAAACCTGGCTGCGGGCCATCGTCAGGGCAATGTGACACATGTGCCTTGTATGGCTCACGTGTTGAACCTAATTCTCCAGCAATTTTTAAAACACCATCCCGGCCTACATGGCCTTGTGCAGCGGGCACGCTCGCTATGTGCTCACTTCCATCGTGCGCACACAGCAGCTCAACAACTTTCATCACTCCGGAAGTCTTAGGGTCTGGCAGTTAAACGCCGGAAATGCGATGTTCCGACACGCAGGAATTGGAATCTGCACATGTTGCAGCGTGTGTGGCAGCACCGCAGAGCCCTGCTGAAATACGGTATGACATATAGCCTGGGATAACTTGATCCAGAGGTGGTGCAGATCACGCTGCTGGAGTGGTGTCAGATCAAGGACCTATGCACCCTGCTACACAGTTTACAAATGTCGACGAAGATGTTTAGCACTGGCAATATCATTCTCAGCGTGACAATTCTGGTCATCTACATGATGGAGCACACTGTAATTATTATTCGGAGTCAGGTGTTGGGACAAGAGGAAGGGGAGGAAGTACAGGAGGAGTCATATGCGGAAGGGATAACAAGATCTACGAGGTCCAGATGGTCAGCGGCACCTATGCGGCAGTCATGGTGAGGGAGAGGGATTAACAAGGGCGCATAGTATCAGCAAAAAGTGTTGAGGAAAGTGCAGGAGCCCATGAAGAAATGGAGGACGAACTGGCGATGGGCATGGAAGACTCAGCAGATGAGTGAGAGCTTGCTCACATTTCGGTTGTGCGAGGTTGTGGGGAGAGGGCAGAGGAAGGATGCACGATTCTCACCTCTCTGCCACCAACACACCAAGGACTTGGTCCTCCTGGATGCACAAGACACATGAGCGCCTTCTTGCTGCACTACCTACATGACCCTCGGATTGTACGAATTCGAAGTAATCCTGAATACTGGGTTGCCACACTGTTAGATCCCCGGTACAAGACAAAATTTGGCGAAATAATTCCTGCCATAGAAATGGACGCATGTATACAGGAGTATATGCAGAATGTGGTACGCAATCTTAGATCTGCTTTTCCACTAAACACCAGTGCTGCACAGAGTGAATGTCAACGCTTTGTCATGGATAGGAGGAAATGGTCTTTTCCTTGTCCACATCGAAGGGACCGAGGGATGGCTGCTGTGCTGAGATGGCGTTGAGTACGGTGTCCCTGCAGAGTTGCACTTTTGGTCATATACCAAAATGAGTTGAAAAAGGACAGATGCTAGTGGAAAGGGGAACAGGTGTGTTGGAAAGGGGAAAAAAGTTTTGGTCCGTGGATTTGGTGGTTAAGCAAAAGTAACATTTGATGAAGAAACACCATCTGTTACAGTGGGACTGGCAGATTTGGATAAGGTGGTATATACTATGTTACCGCTATATAACGAAAATTAATAAGAAAAGAAAGAGAGAGGTATATATCCCCATCAGCAGTCAGTGTCCACCGTGCTCCCAGTTGGAAAAGGAGAGGTTGGCAACTGGAAGGTTTGGTGGAGGATACAGAGCTGTGTGGCTATGAAACTAATAGTAGCCTGAACCGAGTTAGACGCCATTCGGATCTGGAGACTGGGAGCCCTGTTAGCGTCACAGGGTCCACATGCCCACCCAGCCCAGGAACTCCCTGTTAACAACACAGGAGCCATTGAGTACGCTGACCGTGTGCGTAGGGGCCACACCTGTGGACAGCAGGCGCATCAGCAGCAGCAGGCCTGTAAATGCCACTGGGCTGCACAAGCAGGACTGGTAGGACAGGAGCTGGTCTTAACCATTCTGCGTTACCAACTGTGTTGGTGGCCTGCATCGACACCCTATCCCTGCCTACCTCTGGCCTAAAGCCGCAATGGGTTCAACACATGGAGGTGTGCTCTTTCAGAGCATAATAGAAGAATGCACACCTCCTTTTTGGCTCCAGCCCCTTTTATAACCTGGGTCCGCCCCAAACCAGGGTGAACTACAATGAACCTCCTGGAGACAAAAGTAGAGTGACACGTCATGAGTGGCATAACTAGCGTCCTATTTGGAACCGCAACTTCAATGATGACCTCATGGCTGCCATGACCCAAACACCTCACCAGTCATCATCTGACCATCAATAATGCGGTGACAAGTCATAGGGGTGGGCCTCTGCAAGCCATTTGGGAGGACACCTGATGCCCTGTGGTCTATATGGGACCCCCACATCAGGGGCAGGGCCAAAGAGTTCATTACCGGACCTAGTCTCTGATGCAGTAAGTGCCTGAGCATGCTCAGTAGCATGAAATACAGTCTCTTAAAAAAGACTATCAGCTTTAGCATGGTGTCTACGCACAAAACAGGACTTAGACCCGGCACGGAATGCAAGTACCTGTGCAAAGAGGCTTTTGACACTTAGTGTGGGAGCATGCGCTGTATCCCGAAATGAAGACTTAGCGTCAGGAATGGCACAGTCAGGCTGAGCATACTCACTAGGCGAAACACTGTAGTTAGGCTGCAGCTGGGGTAAATCGGCACACGCATGCGCACTAGCTGCCTCTCCACACTTAGACGTGGAGGAGAAATTGCTCTTCGGGTGTGAACTTGGAGATGCTGTCTATGAACAGAAGGAAAAGCTAAATAAGCCTCACTTTCTATCCCTCCGAATTATCAAATGCAGCAATGAATTCCCTGAGTTTGCTATAACATTAGCGTAGCAAAATGTGCATGAGGGTGTCATGTAGAGGTGCTAGAAATAGCTTGGCACCAGTGGGGCACTAATGGAATACAACAGCCAGTTCTATGATGCCACTAAATGGCAGTATTTTTTGCTATCATTATAGCTTATTAAAAACAGAGCAGGAGAATGTCATGCACAGGTGCTGCACATAGATTTGCACTAGTGTGACTAGACAAAAGTCCAATAGCCACGTTTAGGATGCCACTAGGTTCACTCAGTGTTTGCTAGTATAATGGCTTAGTAACAATGAGTTTGAGTGTGCAATGCAGGCAGAGGTGCTGCAAATATCTTTCCACTAGTTTGACTACACAAAAGTACAATAGCCACGTTTAGGATGCCACTAGGTACACTGACTGTTTGCTAGTATAATGGCTTAGTTAAAAAGAGTTGGAGTGTGCAATGCAGGCAGACATGCTGCAAATATCTTTCCACTAGTTTGACTACACAAAAGTACAATAGCCACGTTTAGGATGCCACTAGGTACACTGACTGTTTGCTAGTATAATGGCTTAGTTAAAAAGAGTTGGAGTGTGCAATGCAGGCAGACATGCTGCAAATATCTTTCCACTAGTTTGACTACACTAAAGTACAATAGCCACGTTTAGGATGCCACTAGGTACACTGACTGTTTGCTAGTATAATGGCTTAGTTAAAAAGAGTTGGAGTGTGCAATGCAGGCAGACGTGCTGCAAATATCTTTCCACTAGTTTGACTACACAAAAGTACAATAGCCACGTTTAGGATGCTACTAGGTACACTGACTGTTTGCTAGTATAATGGCTTAGTTAAAAAGAGTTGGAGTGTGCAATGCAGGCAGACATGCTGCAAATATCTTTCCACTAGTTTGACTACACAAAAGTACAATAGCCACGTTTAGGATGCCACTAGGTACACTGACTGTTTGCTAGTATAATGGCTTAGTTAAAAAGAGTTGGAGTGTGCAATGCAGGCAGACGTGCTGCAAATATCTTTCCACTAGTTTGACTACACAAAAGTACAATAGCCACGTTTAGGATGCCACTAGGTACACTGACTGTTTGCTAGTATAATGGCTTAGTTAAAAAGAGTTGGAGTGTGCAATGCAGGCAGACATGCTGCAAATATCTTTCCACTAGTTTGACTACACAAAAGTCCAATAGCCACGTTTAGGATGCCACTAGGTACACTGACTGTTTGCTAGTATAATGGCTTAGTTAAAAAGAGTTGGAGTGTGCAATGCAGGCAGACATGCTGCAAATATCTTTCCACTAGTTTGACTACACAAAAGTACAATAGACACGTTTAGGATGCCACTAGGTACACTGACTGTTTGCTAGTATAATGGCTTAGTTAAAAAGAGTTGGAGTGTGCAATGCAGGCAGACATGCTGCAAATATCTTTCCACTAGTTTGACTACACAAAAGTCCAATAGCCACGTTTAGGATGCCACTAGGTTCACTGACTGTTTGCTAGTATAATGGCTTAGTTAAAAAGAGTTGGAGTGTGCAATGCAGGCAGAGGTGCTGCAAATATCTTTGCACTAGTGGGACTATACAGAAGTCCAATAGCCACGTTTAGGATGACACTAAGTTCACTCAGTGTTTGCTAGTATAATGGCTTAGTTAAAAAGAGTTGGAGTGTGCAATGCAGGCAGAGGTGCTGCAAATATCTTTGCACTAGTGGGACTATACAGAAGTCCAATAGCCACGTTTAGGATGCCACTAGGTACACTGACTGTTTGCTAGTATAATGGCTTAGTTAAAAAGAGTTGGAGTGTGCAATGCAGGAAGACGTGCTGCAAATATCTTTCCACTAGTGTGACTACACAAAAGTACAATAGCCACGTTTAGGATGCCACTAGGTACACTGACTGTTTGCTAGTATAATGGCTTAGTTAAAAAGAGTTGGAGTGTGCAATGCAGGCAGACGTGCTGCAAATATCTTTCCACTAGTGTGACTACACAAAAGTCCAATAGCCACGTTTAGGATGCCACTAGGTACACTGACTGTTTGCTAGTATAATGGCTTAGTTAAAAAGAGTTTGAGTGTGCAATGCAGGAAGACGTGCTGCAAATGTCTTTCCACTAGTGTGACTACACAAAAGTCCAATAGCCACGTTTAGGATGCCACTAGGTTCACTGACTGTTTGCTAGTATAATGGCTTAGTTAAAAAGAATTTTAGTGTGCAATGCAGGCAGAGGTGCTGCAAATATCTTTGCACTAGTGGGACTATACAGAAGTCCAATAGCCACGTTTAGGATGACACTAAGTTCACTCAGTGTTTGCTAGTATAATGGCTTAGTAACAATGAGTTTGAGTGTGCAATGCAGGCAGAGGTGCTGCAAATATCTTTGCACTAGTGGGACTATACAGAAGTCCAATAGCCACGTTTAGGATGCCACTAGGTTCACTGACTGTTTGCTAGTATAATGGCTTAGTTAAAAAGAGTTGGAGTGTGCAATGCAGGCAGACATGCTGCAAATATCTTTCCACTAGTTTGACTACACAAAAGTACAATAGTCACGTTTAGGATGCTACTAGGTACACTGACTGTTTGCTAGTATAATGGCTTAGTTAAAAAGAGTTGGAGTGTGCAATGCAGGCAGACATGCTGCAAATATCTTTCCACTAGTTTGACTACACAAAAGTACAATAGCCACGTTTAGGATGCCACTAGGTACACTGACTGTTTGCTAGTATAATGGCTTAGTTAAAAAGAGTTGGAGTGTGCAATGCAGGCAGACGTGCTGCAAATATCTTTCCACTAGTTTGACTACACAAAAGTACAATAGCCACGTTTAGGATGCTACTAGGTACACTGACTGTTTGCTAGTATAATGGCTTAGTTAAAAAGAGTTGGAGTGTGCAATGCAGGCAGACATGCTGCAAATATCTTTCCACTAGTTTGACTACACAAAAGTACAATAGCCACGTTTAGGATGCCACTAGGTACACTGACTGTTTGCTAGTATAATGGCTTAGTTAAAAAGAGTTGGGGTGTGCAATGCAGGCAGACGTGCTGCAAATATCTTTCCACTAGTTTGACTACACAAAAGTACAATAGCCACGTTTAGGATGCCACTAGGTACACTGACTGTTTGCTAGTATAATGGCTTAGTTAAAAAGAGTTGGAGTGTGCAATGCAGGCAGACATGCTGCAAATATCTTTCCACTAGTTTGACTACACAAAAGTCCAATAGCCACGTTTAGGATGCCACTAGGTACACTGACTGTTTGCTAGTATAATGGCTTAGTTAAAAAGAGTTGGAGTGTGCAATGCAGGCAGACATGCTGCAAATATCTTTCCACTAGTTTGACTACACAAAAGTACAATAGACACATTTAGGATGCCACTAGGTACACTGACTGTTTGCTAGTATAATGGCTTAGTTAAAAAGAGTTGGAGTGTGCAATGCAGGCAGACATGCTGCAAATATCTTTCCACTAGTTTGACTACACAAAAGTCCAATAGCCACGTTTAGGATGCCACTAGGTTCACTGACTGTTTGCTAGTATAATGGCTTAGTTAAAAAGAGTTGGAGTGTGCAATGCAGGCAGAGGTGCTGCAAATATCTTTGCACTAGTGGGACTATACAGAAGTCCAATAGCCACGTTTAGGATGACACTAAGTTCACTCAGTGTTTGCTAGTATAATGGCTTAGTTAAAAAGAGTTGGAGTGTGCAATGCAGGCAGAGGTGCTGCAAATATCTTTGCACTAGTGGGACTATACAGAAGTCCAATAGCCACGTTTAGGATGCCACTAGGTACACTGACTGTTTGCTAGTATAATGGCTTAGTTAAAAAGAGTTGGAGTGTGCAATGCAGGAAGACGTGCTGCAAATATCTTTCCACTAGTGTGACTACACAAAAGTACAATAGCCACGTTTAGGATGCCACTAGGTACACTGACTGTTTGCTAGTATAATGGCTTAGTTAAAAAGAGTTGGAGTGTGCAATGCAGGCAGACGTGCTGCAAATATCTTTCCACTAGTGTGACTACACAAAAGTCCAATAGCCACGTTTAGGATGCCACTAGGTACACTGACTGTTTGCTAGTATAATGGCTTAGTTAAAAAGAGTTTGAGTGTGCAATGCAGGAAGACGTGCTGCAAATGTCTTTCCACTAGTGTGACTACACAAAAGTCCAATAGCCACGTTTAGGATGCCACTAGGTTCACTGACTGTTTGCTAGTATAATGGCTTAGTTAAAAAGAATTTTAGTGTGCAATGCAGGCAGAGGTGCTGCAAATATCTTTGCACTAGTGGGACTATACAGAAGTCCAATAGCCACGTTTAGGATGACACTAAGTTCACTCAGTGTTTGCTAGTATAATGGCTTAGTAACAATGAGTTTGAGTGTGCAATGCAGGCAGAGGTGCTGCAAATATCTTTGCACTAGTGGGACTATACAGAAGTCCAATAGCCACGTTTAGGATGCCACTAGGTTCACTGACTGTTTGCTAGTATAATGGCTTAGTTAAAAAGAGTTGGAGTGTGCAATGCAGGCAGACATGCTGCAAATATCTTTCCACTAGTTTGACTACACAAAAGTACAATAGTCACGTTTAGGATGCCACTAGATACACTGACTGTTTGCTAGTATAATGGCTTAGTTAAAAAGAGTTGGAGTGTGCAATGCAGGCAGATGTGCTGCAAATATCTTTCCACTAGTGTGACTACACAAAAGTACAATAGTCACGTTTAGGATGCCACTAGGTACACTGACTGTTTGCTAGTATAATTGCTTAGTTAAAAAGAGTTGGAGTGTGCAATGCAGGAAGACGTGCTGCAAATATCTTTCCACTAGTGTGACTACACAAAAGTACAATAGCCACATTTAGGATGCCACTAGGTACACTGACTGTTTGCTAGTATAATTGCTTAGTTAAAAAGAGTTGGAGTGTGCAATGCAGGCAGACGTGCTGAAAATATCTTTGCACTAGTGTGACTACACAAAAGTACAATAGCCACGTTTAGGATGCCACTAGGTACACTGACTGTTTGGTAGTATAATGGCTTAGTTAAAAAGAGTTGGAGTGTGCAATGCAGGCAGACGTGCTGCAAATATCTTTCCACTAGTGTGACTACACAAAAGTACAATAGTCACGTTTAGGATGCCACTAGGTACACTGACTGTTTGCTAGTATAAGTATAATGGCTTAGTTGAAAAGAGTTGGTGTGTGCAGAGGACAGGAGGGTACAGTGCCAGGATTGTGGGGCTCTGGGTAGAGGAATGGAAGCCTGCCTTTCTATTCACTCCTAATGGGGAAATGCAGCGACGAAATCCCTGACCTTGGCTACACAGACGCTGTCTCTGTTTTCATGACCTGTCACCTATGGCTCTGACCCTGCCGGTTTGAGCCCTTAAAAGGACTGATAGAAAGTGCTCTCCCTAAGCTGTCTAGCACTGTGTATGGAGCGCATACAGCTGTATCTGCGATAGGACAAAGGACGGAGCTACGACAGTGATGTCTGACACCCATGACGCAGAAGAAATAATGGCGTCCTGGAGGAAAATGTCCGGTTTTATAATGCAGGGACATGTGACATGGACATCCTATCACACATGCCGTTGCTTCTCTGGCTAAAAGTCCACTTGGCTGTGTGTGTGTCTGGGATTGGCTGACATGCTGGCCCGCCCCACAAGACGCGCGCGCTTAGGGAAGGAAGACAAGGGAAAAAAAAAAAATGGCGATCGCCATTATACAAACAGGAGTGATCTGAAGGCGCTGTTCACGCACACTATACACTGATATGTCATAATAGTGTGAGTCACAGAGTGACTTACACTATTACAGCGGAAAGCCAGCTAGGAATTAGCTGTTTTTTTGCTGCTAGAACCGTTCTCGAACGTTTTTTGCAAAAAGCTCGAGTTCTAGTTCGATCTAGAACAGGCCCCAAAATCACTCGAGCCTAGAACTGGAGAACCTCGAACCGCGAACCGCGCTCAACTCTAATAATAAATGAAAAGATTTAAACACATTTAAATAAAGTTGCATATTTAGAATCTTATGCCAGCTTTCATTTAAAAAAAAATTAGGAATAATCAGTTAAACTAGAATAAAATAAGTACAAAAATTGGCTACTTTTGACTTTATAACCAGTTCTATTTAAGCTACCATACATACATGTAAAATAGAAGGAAAACGAAAAAAAAAAATACATAGCAAATACTATCTCTTAGGTTCTATTTATAATATTCAAAACTGTATTTGAAACAGCCACAACATTGCTAACAAATTAATACATTAATGTTTAATGAAAACTAACAACTTTTATTTTCCTAAACTCAATTGCATTATGATCATATTCAAATTATTATCATTATTCTAAAATAAATTGCTGATTTTTGTTGTTGATTATTGATCATAAAATCATTATTTTATGATTTTATGTTGTGTTAAAACATCAATTAATGCATTCAGTAGCCATGTTTACAATATCAGAACTGTTAACATAGCGCTAATAATATTAATCCATTGTAGGATGAAGTTATAGAAATTAAATAACTACGGAATTTATTCATTTGTTGTTTTATGCTTCCACCTAGTGGATATATTATGAATGGCATTTCCATACATTTTCATTTTATTCAGAGTAACAGACTCTATCTAGTAATAAGCGTTGTAATATACAGAACTGGAAATATTGTTAGTGATTCTTGTATATAAGGTGACAACGTTTCAAATATATAACTATTTTTACTTTAGGTTATGGCAGCCAAAATAGTTTTAAAAAAAACAGTGGATGATAAAGATGACTTTTTAAAAGTTTTAGCATGTTAAACTGGCCATGTCCTGGAATAATGGCTACAAACCTAAGTAAAACATTATCTTTTGATTTTTTAATTTCTCATATATATTTCTGAGATATTAGGCTTACATTTTTTATTGTAATTTCAATTAACACAAAGAAGTTTTAGCAGAGATGCATCTGTGGTGGGGTTTACTTTTCCTCTGCGTGATGCTGCCCAATCAAAAGAAGGAGTCATGCTGGAGAAAAGAAAAAGAACATGCCTTCTGAGAATATCAGACCAGGCTTTCTCCGGTGATTGTAATACACAGAGTCACCCTGCTTTCCTCACTGGTCTCACTTTCTGCACCTACTGTAGTCACCTACAAGTAAAGTGAGTAGAAAATACCTGTTTGACATTACAAACACCTTGTCATTCTGCACCTTTCATCCCATGATTCCATCATTGTGGGGGGATGAGGTATAGAGCAGAGCTGACAGTGTCACAGGATGAGAGCTGCAAATGCACAAGGTGTTCGTAGTGACACACACTTCCCTACTCTTCTCACCCACTTGTAATCACATAAGATGCCTTCAGTAATATTAGTAAGAAGAACAGGTCTTATGCGGGCTTCACACGGTACAATCTATCGTGCGATCGTACCCGCCCCCGTCGTTTGTGCGTCACGGGCAAATCACTGCCCATGTTGCACAAAGTCGTTTAACCCCCGTCACATGTACTTACGTGCTGAGTGACGTCGCTGTGGGTGGCGAACATCCACTTCCTGAAGGGGGTGGGATGTTCAGTGTCACACCTACATCACACAGTGGCCATCCAATAGAAGCGGAGGGGCGGAGATGAGTGGGACGTAAACATCCCGCCCACCTCCTTCCTTCCGCATAGCCGGCGGGTGCCGCGGGATGCAGGTAAGCTGTGTTCATCGTTCCCGGGGTGTCACACAGTGCGATGTGTGCTACCCCGGGTACGATGAACAACTTTCGCAAAGTAAAATAAATGATTTTTTAAAAAGAAACGAGGAGTACACGATATCCGATTTCTCACCGATTTGCGGTCGCTCGTAGGCGTCACACGGGACGACGTCGCCAACGAAGCCGGATGTGCGTCACGAAAACCGTGACCCCGGCGATCTATCGCACGATTGATCTCCTCATGTGACGCCCGCATAAGTCTCATTACCTGCTTTACACAGTAAAAGCCAGAAAAATAAAAAAAATGAGCCAGAGCATTGATTTATATGTAATAGTAAGAGCACCTTCACACTGTGGCCATTTTACAGACAAAACGCATCGGAAAAATACAAAATAACCATATATATTATAGTAAGTAAATAAGTAAGTAGTTGTAGTACATGAAAAGCATATTAGCTACTAGATGTTTTGATATAAAGGATTTTGCCAACTACAATAGTAGCGAGGTTATATACATGGCCACATGCAGGTGTCCCCTTAACAATGTGGGGAAAATGACCAGGGAACTAAGGAGTAGAGTTGAGCGTGGTTCGCGGTTCGTGGTTCTTCAGTTCGCGGTTCGAGTGATTTTGGTGGCTGTTCTAGATCGAACTAGAACTCGAGATTTTTGCTAAAGCTCGATAGTTCTAGTTACATTCGAGAACGGTTTTAGCAGCAAAAAGCCAAGCTAATTACTAGCTGGCTTTCTGCTGTAATAGTGTAAGTCACTCTGTGACTCACACTATTATGCTATTTCAGCATATAGTCTGCGGGAACAGCACATTCAGATCACTGCTGCTGGGATAATGGCGATCGCCATTTTTTTTTTCCATGTCTTCCTTCCCTAAGTGCGCGCGTGTAGTGGGGCGGGCCAGCATGTCAGCCAATCCCAGACACACACACAGCTAAGTGAACTTTTAGCCAAAGAAGCAACGGCATGTGAGACGATGTCCATGTCACAAGTCCCTGCATTATAAAAACAGGTATCTGCCCGTCCGGACGCCATTATCTCTTCTGCGTCTGGGTGTCAGTCACCGCTGGCATAGCTCCTATCTCCGATACTGCTGTGTACGCTCTACACACAGTGCTATACAGAATAAGGATATAAGTTTCTATTAGCCCTCAGAGCAATAGGTGACAGTCAGGTCCGTGGAAACAGATTTTAACAGCTACAGATAACAGCGTCTGTGTAGCTAAGGTCAGGGACTTCCTCGCTGCATTTCCCCATTAGGAGGGATAGAAAGGGAGGCTTCCTTTCCTGTACACTGACCCACAACCCTGCCACTGTACCCTCCTGCCCCTTGCACACTCAAGCTCATTGTTACTATGCCATTATATTAGCAAACACTGAGTAAACTTAGTGGCATCCTAAAAGTGGCTGTTGGACTTCCATTAGTGTCCCACTAGAGCAAATCTATTTGCAGCACCTCTGGATTGCACACTCAAACTCATTGTTACTAAGCCATTATACTAGCAAACACTGAGGAAACTTAGTGGCATCCTAAAAGTGGCTGTTGGACTTCCATTAGTGTCCCACTAGTGCAAATCTATTTACAGCACCTCTGCATTGCACACTCAAACTTATTGTTACTAAGCCATTATACTAGCAAACACTGAGTAAACTTATTGGCATCCTAAAAGTGGCTGTTGGACTTCCATTAGTGTCCCACTGGTGCAAAGCTATTTGCAGCACCACTGCATTGCACACTCAAGCTCATTGTTACTAAGCCATTATACTAGCAAACTATGCTGCCAGTTTAAGGGCCGTAGTTGCATTGTCAGGGATAGTTATTGTTGCTTATTCTGCTGTTAATAAAGATAGACCACTGCTGCAATCTACACCACCTCTCAATTTTTACTACCACATTTTAAGTGCACAATCTTGTCGCAATCAAAATGAGTGGCAAAATGATGGTCCAACAAGTGCCCTCTCCGCCACCTCAACTACCGCATCCAAAAAACACCAGTCCTCTGAGTTGTCATCCCAATCGCACTTGCGTTCCCCCAGCTTTGAAGTCTCCATCCGCCCTGCACAGTATGGTGGAACTGAAATGGCTGAGTCTGCATTGCTGTTCAGTCACACTATAGCCTGGGAATCCGAGGTCTTCTCCCAAGCTACAATGAGTACAGACCAGGAAATGGTCTGCAGTGATGCCCAGAACCTTTGCGACTCAGATTCAGGCCGTGATGAACAAGTTTCTGAGCATAATGTTGACCCTTATTCACAAATTGAAACACCTGTTGTAATAGACAATGAGGAACATACTGATGACGATGAGACGCAGATACCAGATTGGGATTTCAACTTAAATATTCGGTCAGGGCAAGAAGAGGCTCGATCCGAGGGTGAGGGGAGTGCAAACACAACAATTTATGAGGAAGTTCTAGATACCACTGACTATCAACCCACAGTCAGGCACTCGAGGAGGTCAACAGAGGCAGTGGAGGAGGATGCAACTGACGATGAAGTTACCTTGCGCCTTCCTGAACAGTGTCGGAGTACTGTTAGCACGTCTACAACTGCATCCTCTGCCACCACTGTGCCTCTGAGCACTAGTCGGGGTGGATCAGCAGGTCGCATGCCCTCTAAGCCTTGCCTAGCCTGGTCCTTTTTTGACATAGCAAAAGATCGCCCAAATTATGTGATCTGTAAAATTTGTCGTGATTCTGTTAGTAGAGGGCAAAACCTCAGCAGTTTGACAACTTCTTCCATGAATCGTCACATGAATAAATATCATATGTCCCAGTGGGAAGCTCAACTTGCTGCAATGCGGCCTAGCGGAGCGAACCATCCACTGCCTGCCCATTCAAGTGCATCTGCACGCTCTTCATGTTCTAGGACTGTGGGGACAGCTGTCACACCTGGTTTTCCATGCACAACTTCCACCACTGTAACCGCAACAGGCAGTTTGCTTGGTAGGTCGTCAGTTGGTTTGGAAGGGGAAACAAGTGCGTGTGTACAGCTCTCTCAGACATCGATAGCACCAACGTTGGATGAAGGCAACATCATGTCTACGCCTGCACTTTCCTCACAAACCTGCATTTTTCCAGGGACACCCTACTCAACACCGTCTACACACAGTAGCCAGATCTCTGTCCCTCAGATGTGGACAAATAAAAGGCCATTTCCTGCGACCCATGACAAAGCTAAGTGCTTGACTTTATCCCTCTGTAAGCTCTTGGCTACCGAAATGCTATCTTTCCGCCTGGTGGACACACATGATTTTCAAGACCTTATGTCTGTCGCTGTGCCCCAGTACCAGATGCCCAGTCACCACTACTTCTCTAAGAAAGATGTGCCTGCGCTACACCAGCATGTCGCACACAACATCAACACTTCCTTGAGAAACTCTGTGTGTGAACGGGTGCATTTCACCACCGATACTTGGACCAGTAAGCATGGACAGGGACGTTACATGTCGCTGACTGGGCACTGGGTAACTATGGTAATAGATGGTGAAAGGTCTGCTGCACAAGTCTTGCCGTCCCCACGACTTGTGTGTCAATGCTCTGTCTGTCCAAGTTCCGCCACTGCTTCTGCCTCCTCCACCTCGTCTGGGTCCTCCACCTCCACCCCAAGCCTGACTAGTCAGGCCAGCATTCTTACTGCGTAGAAAGAATCACGCACCCCTCATTACTATGCTGGCAGCAGAGCGCAACGGCATCAGGCGGTCTTTAGTTTGAAATGTCTTGGAAATAAGAGTCACACAGCGGCTGAGTTGTGGGCAGCTCTGGAGACTGAGTTTAATAAATGGTTGTCTCCACTCAACCTGCAGCCTGGTAAGGCCGTGTGCGACAATGCTGCAAACCTGGGTGCGGCCCTTCGCCTGGGCAAGGTGACACACGTGCCTTGTATGGCTCACGTGTTGAACCTTGTTGTCCAGCAATTTTTAACACACTATCCTGGCCTAGATGGCCCTCTGAACAGGGCACAAAAACTGTCTGCTCACTTCCGCCGTTCAACCACCGCTGCTGAGCGACTTGCATCGCTCCAGAAGTCTTTCGGCCTGCCGGTTCATCGCCTGAAATGCGATGTGCCGACACGCTGGAATTCGACTCTCCACATGTTACAGCAACTGTGGCAGCACCGTCGAGCCGTGGTGCAATACCTCATGACATATAGCCTGGGCCAACGAGATGCAGAGGTCGGGCAGATCACCCTGATGGAGTGGTCTCAGATCAAGGACCTATGCACCCTTCTGCACAGTTTCGACATGGCGACGAATATGTTTATCGCTGACAATGCCATTATCAGCATGACAATTCCAGTCATTTACATGCTGGAGCACACGCTAAACACTTTTCGGAGTCATGGGGTTGGACAACAGGAAGGGGAGGAACTACAGGAGGATTCATATGCGCAAGACACAACAACATCACCAAGGTCCAGACATTCATCATCACCAACGCGGCAGGCATGGGACCATGTGGGACAGGGATCAACAAGGGTGCATAGTAGCAGGTGAAATGTTGAGGAAGGTGCAGGAGAAAATGAAGAAATGGAGGACGAACTTTCCATGGACATGGAAGACTCAGCGGATGAGGGAGACCTTGGTCAAATTTCTGTTAAAAGAGGTTGGGGGGAGATGTCAGAGGAAGAAAGAACGGTTAGCACCTCTATGCCACAAGCACAGCATGGACTTGGTCCGCATGGCTGCGCAAGACACATAAGCGCCTTCTTGCTGCACTACCTGCAACATGACCCTTGTATTGTCAAAATTAGAAGTGATGATGACTACTGGCTTGCCACACTATTAGATCCCCGGTACAAGTCCAAATTTTGTGACATAATTTTAGCCATAGAAAGGGACGCACATATGCAGGAGTATCAGCAGAAGCTGTTCCTCGATCTTAGCTCGGCTTTTCCACCAAACAACCGTGGTGCAGAAAGTGAATCTCCAAGTTGTAACTTGACAAACATGGGACAGTCTCGTCATCTTCAACAGTCTACCCGTACCAGTAGCACCGTATCTGGTGCTGGTAACAGCAATTTTATTGAATTTTTTCAAACATTTTTTAGACCATCCTTTGCAAGGATACCAGAGACAACAAGTCTGACACATAGTCAACGGCTGGAGAGGATGATACAGGAGTATCTCCAAATGAACATCGATGCTATGACTTTGCAAATGGAGCCTTGCTCATTTTGGGCTTCAAATCTTGAAAAATGGCCAGAGCTCTCCACTTACGCCTTGGAGATTTTGTCGTGTCCAGCTGCCAGCGTTGTCTCTGAACGTGTCTTCAGTGCTGCTGGGTGTGTGCTGACAGATAAGCGCACGCGTCTGTCCAGTGACAATGTGGACAGACTAACATTCATCAAAATGAACAAGTCATGGATCCACAAGGAATTTACTACCCCTCTGTCATCCTGGGGAGAGTAAATGCTTGTGGATTTTGAATGTGCTTGATGCAAATGTACCTGTGAAGTGTACAACTGGGGCACAACTGCTGCTACTGAAGGGGTGGGAGTCTGTGTGGCCCAATTTTTGGAAAAAAGGGAGACTCCGCTTGGAGTAACTCTTGCTTGCTGTGTTTTTTAAAAGGAGCCAAGATGAACAAGTCATGGTGCAGCAAAGACTTTGCTACCTACCCCGGTGTTATCCTGGGGACGGTTAAGGATGGCGTATTTTTGAATGTGCTTGATGCAAATCTACCTGTGAAGTGTACAACTGGGGCACAAGTGCTGCCACTGAAGGGGTGGGTGTGTGTGTGGCCCAATTTTTGGAAAAAAAGGAGACTCCGCTTGGAGTAACCCTTGCTTGCAATGTTTTTAAAAATGATCCAAGATGAACAGAGCTGGGATCAGGAAAGATTTAGCTACCTACCCCGGTGTCATCCTGGGGACGGTTAAGGATGGCGTATTTTTGAATGTGCTTGATGCAAATCTACCTGTGAAGTGTACAACTGGGGCACAAGTGCTGCCACTGAAGGGGTGGGTGTGTGTGTGGCTCATTTTTTGGAAAAAAGGGAGACTCCGCTTGGAGTAACCTTGCAGTGTTTTACATGATTTTAGAAGGGCATGCCATACCTATATCTGTGTCTCCTCCTCTTTTTCCTTGTCCAGCTCTTTTGTTTTCACATGAGTATATATCCTTGTCACTTTCCCATGTGTTTGTGTTGTGTTGTGAGTTGTTTGTCACCTTTTGGACACCTTTAATTGTGTTTTCTAGGTGTTTTTATGTGTTTGTGATTGCCTCCCATTGTTTCCTATGTGGTTCGAGCGGTTTGCCGAACCGGTTCGAACGGAACTCGAACGAGACCTCCGTTCGGCGAACCGAATTCGAGCCGAACCACGACCCGTTCGCTCATCTCTACTAAGGAGATGAGTTGGTGCATGTTGTGATGTCAGGCAAAAGAGAGATATACTGATAGCCCAGCACATATGGGAGAACCATGGGGGCAATGAAAAATCTGTTTCCTTTGTTGTTTTGGAGGTTATTCGCCCTAACATTAGAGAGGGGCAACATTGATAGGAGAATATAACAAAAAGAGTGTCAATGGATATTTCATTGTAGTACATGAAAAACATATTAGGTACTTGGTTAATACTCATTGTTAAAAAGTAAAAGCCATTTCACCGTGACAAGGTGTACCCAGTCGGGACAGTCCTACTCTAGTATTCAGTAGTTAATGACATCAAAGTGAATAAGGTGGGATGGCTTATACACTTTTTGATCAGTTTTAGCTAAATACACTATGTAGTGATGGGCTAACCCCCCGATATTTGTGTTCGGGAGACTGGCCCGAACGTTTTGTAAAGTTCAAGTTTGGGTTCTGAGATAATGAACACCAAACTTGGACTTTAAAGCTATGTGATGAGGCGGGGGACTGTAAAATAAAAAATATTGTTAATAATAAACATTGTCATTATACTTACAGGTCCCGCGACGAGTCCTGCAGACTGTCTCCCACCACTTCTGTTTCCAACCAGCAGCCTCTGCTCACTCATTGAGTCATCAGACAGCACGGGGAGCAGCAGCATTCTTCCTCCCCCCCATGCTTTCTGATATAGCAGAGTTAGAGTGGTTGAAGAAGACAGAACACCAGGATTGTGGAGGGGTGAGAGAGAGTAATAAAGATGGAGTCCCTAAGTGTGTCTGTGTATTTATTTCTAATAAAGTATTTTTTCTCTGTGTGGTGTCTTTTTAACCTTTTATTGGAGATTCTTAATGGCCGGATCAAACTTGGCCTGACATTAAGAATATCGGGCTTAATTCCAGCTGGTAAAACAAAGCTAGTATTAACCCCTTATTACCCAGCGTGCCACCCGGCACCAGGGCCACAGAAAAAGATGGATACAGCACCAGAAGATGGCGCTTCTATGAAACTCTGCACACAACGAGAAGCAGGCCTCCAGTGAGGGTATGATTGGACTCAGGTCTCGCATTGCATCACCCCATTCTCAGGACAGGAGCGTGTCAGCTGCATGGAAATTAACGCAGCTGACCCGCTGCTCTCGGGAGATTGTGTGTTGATGCAATGCAACACTCGCATCACGGCGCACCAGGACCTTTGACATCATAATCACGTGACCAGTGTGTAGTCAATTAGTTAATACAACATGCACACCTCACTGATCACATGGCCATGACGTCACAGAAAGACTTTTAGTCATTGTGGTTACAGGGAGGACACAGCAATGATCGGACGGATGCGGAAGAGGCAGGGAGACCGAGTCTGCAGGATGCGTCGCGGGACCTGTAAGTATGATCATAATGTGTTTTAATAATGTGCTTTTTTTACAGCCCCTGGACCCGAACTGGACCCGAACTGTAACATGAACTTCCCAGGAAAGCTCATGATCAGGATCGTGTGCACGAACACCATGATCGTGTTCGCCCATCCCTAGACTCTATAATTAGGTGGATAGACAGGGTCATCTATCTCTGAGACCATGAATGCCAAACAGACTGTTGTCTGCCGGATGTTCTAGTTCAGCATCAGATAGAGAGATTGCTGGGTGGGGCTGGGGAAAACCCAGTGGTCATGGTGCATATTTGTACTAATGACAGATTTAGAAGGAGGTGGAAAGTTCTTAAAAATGATTACAGGGAACTAGGAAAGAAGCTGAAGTCCAGGACCTCCAAGGTGGTGTTTTAACAAAAACTACCGGTGCCACGAGTGTCACAAGAAAGACAGGAGTAACTTGGGGAGAAAAAGGCATGGCTTAGAAATAGGTGTAGGAAAGAGGGGTTTGGGTTCATGGAAAACTGGTCCAACTTCTCTGTCGGCTACAGGCTCTATCGTAGGGATGGGCTGCACCTCAATGAGGAGGGTGCAGCTGTACTGGGGGAAAATATAGTCAGACAGAGGGAGGAGCTTTTAAACTAGGATCTAGGGGGAAGGAAGGTAGTTCTGCAAAAAGAGAATAGATCAAATAGACAGAGAGAGTGAGACATGCAAGGAAAATAACGAGATGAGGAGTAAGCAATGTGTTAATAGTATTAAATGTCTGCTGGCAAATGCAAGTGGTCTTGTAAACAAAATAAATGAGTTGGAGACTAGTGATGAGTGAGCATGCTTGTCACTACTCAGTACTCGCACGAGTATCGCTGTACTCGGGCTGCTCGGCGGGGACCGAGTAATCTCGCGATACTCATGCTGTACTCGTGGTCTTCATTTCTGCATGTTGGCGCTCTTTTGAGAGCCAGCCCTCATGCAGGGATTGGCTGGCAGACCACTGCAATGCCACAGCCCTGTTAGTTGTGGAATTGCAGTGATTGGCCGGCCTGCACAGCGTGACCGAGCCTTTATATCGGCCGGCGCGCTGTGCTCTGCTCACAGCTATCCAGACTGTCAGTGCAGGGAGAGTGTCGCTGATTCAGGGAAAGCTTTGCGGCCCTTTATAGCTTTTTCAGTTGCAGGGCTGCAAACAGTGTGACCAAAAGTCCTTCTCAGGACTATTCTAGTTGTATACAGGCAGGCAGGGTATAGCCAGGTCGGAGTACAGTAGCAGAGTCCTTCTCAGGACTACTGTTGCTATATACAGGCAGGGTATAGCCAGGTCTGAATACAGGCTAGTGACCAAAAGAGTCCTTGTCAGGACTATTGTACCAGTATACAGGCAGGCAGGCAGGCAGGGTAGTGGTGACCGTATACCAGCCTTCATCATATCTGGGGCTGGTGTACACAGTGTAAAACAGTCCAGATAGTGTCTGACTTGTCTGTAATTGTCGCTCCCCAAAAAAACCTGTTAGGTTCTTATTGCGTCCGTGCTTGGTTTTTAAAACCGCACGTGTGTGCCTGTTGGTGGCAGCGTACAGGTGCACTTGTGTGCAATTTCCAGAAACTTTAATATAACGCACAAGTAGTGAATATACACATCAGCAGTGCACAGCATTGCAAAATGCGCAAGGGCATTGGCAAGGAACAAGGAAGTGGACGTGATGGTGGTGCAGGCAGAGGCCGAGGTCGTGGGCAAGCTCTAATTTCGCCACAACAAAGGGCCACATCTAGTCGCTCGCACGTCCTGTCCCAAATTCTTGGGGACCGCAGCAGTACACCGCTCTTGAACCAAGACCAGTGTCAACAGGTTGTTAGTTGGATAGCAGATAATGCTTCCAGTCAGATTGGCACCACCACAAACACTCTGTCTTCCACACGGTCAAGTGTCAGTAGCCGTGATACTGCACCGCACATTTCTGAACCTGATCCTCCTTCCTACCACCAGGCTGAGTACACGTCCTCCTCGGACATTAATGATCCCACACTTGGACACTCGGAAGAGCTGTTCACGTTTCCATTCACACATTCTGGCCTCTCGCCAGCTCATATTGAAGTGGGTCATGAGGAGATCGTCTGTACAGATGGCCAAA
This sequence comes from Anomaloglossus baeobatrachus, assembly GCF_048569485.1. NCBI lineage: Eukaryota > Metazoa > Chordata > Amphibia > Anura > Aromobatidae > Anomaloglossus > Anomaloglossus baeobatrachus. Next base: position 173,193,794 of record NC_134353.1, read on the forward strand.
TATTTGAGCAGCCACGTTCTCACGAAGTTGGCAACGTGTCTCAACAAGTGGTGGACGATGATGAGACACAATTGTCAGGAAGTCAGGAGGAGGAGCAGGGTGCGGAAGAGGAAGACGACGTGGTGGATGATCCAGTAACTGACCCAACCTGGCAGGAGGATATGCAGAGCGAGGACAGCAGTGCACAGGGGGAGGGAGGCGTAGCATCACAACAGGCAGTAAGAAGCAGGGTGGTGGCCCCAGGCAGAAGTCAGGCAACCGTTCCCCGGAACAAAACGACGACACAAGGTGCCTGTACAAATGTTAGGTCTTCCCGAGTCTGGCAGTTTTTTAAGTTGGATCCAGATGATTCAAAAAAGGCCATTTGCAACACCTGCCGTGCCAGCATCAGCAGGGGTACCAAAACTAGCAGCCTGACCACCACCAGCATGATCAGGCACATGTCAGCCAAGCACCCGACTTTGTGGGAAGTACAACAGAGTCGAGGAGCAGTGCTTGCTGATGTCACTGCTACGTCTTCGCTGGTTGTGCATGCGAGCCAATCCCCTGTCCATGCTGCCTGCGAACAAGCCTCCTCCACTCCTGCACCTGCAGTTGCCTACGCAGAAAGAACACCATCATCAAGCACGTCCTTGTCCCAGCGCAGCGTTCAGTTATCCATTCAGCAAACCTTTGAACGCAGGCGCAAATACACTGCCAACACCCCACATGCCACAGTTCTAAATGCTAACATTTCGCGACTGCTTGCGCTGGAAATGTTGCCTTTTAGGCTGGTGGAGACAGAAGCATTCCGTGACCTGATGGCGGCAGCTGTCCCACGTTACTCGGTCCCCAGCCGCCACTATTTCTCCCGGTGTGCCGTCCCCGCGTTGCATAACCACGTGTCACAAAACATCACACGTGCCCTGAACAACGCTGTTTCACCCAAGGTCCACCTAACCACAGACACGTGGACAAGTGCTTGTGGGCAAGGCCGCTACATCTCGTTGACGGCACACTGGGTTAATATTGTGGAAGCTGGGACCCAGTCTGAGCGAGGGACGGAACACGTCCTTCCCACACCAAGGTTTGCAGGCCCTACCTCAGTCAGTGTTTCACCCACACTCTACAGCTCCGGAATGTCATGCTCTTCAGCCTCCTCCTCCTCCTGCACATCCTCATCCACTGTGCCCTCCACACCAGTCACAAGCTGGAAGCACTGCAGCACTGCCTCGGCGAAGCGGCAACAGGCTGTGCTGAAGCTAATCTGCATAGGTGACAAACCCCACAATGCAGAAGAGCTGTGGACAGCTCTGAAACAGCAGGCAGATCACTGGCTCACACCTCTGAACCTAAAGCCAGGAAAGGTCGTGTGTGACAATGGCCGGAACCTGGTGGCGGCTTTGAGGCGAGGCCAGCTGACACATGTTCCATGCGTGGCCCATGTGCTCAACCTCGTGGTTCAGCGGTTTATAAAGTCATACCCAGAGCTGTCTGATCTGCTGGTAAAAGTTCGCCGCCTGTCTGCACATTTTCGAAAGTCACCTACTGCTTCAGCCGGCCTTGCCGGCTTTCAGCGCCGTTTGCATCTTCCGGCTCACAGACTGGTGTGTGATGTCCCCACGCGTTGGAATTCAACTCTGCACATGTTGGTCAGGATATGTGAGCAGAAGAGGGCAGTTGTTGAGTACCTGCATCACCTAAGCCGTCGGGAAATGGGTCAAACTCCACACATAACACCTGAGGAGTGGAGATGGATGTCAGACCTTTGTACCATCCTCCAAAACTTTGAGGACTCCACCAAGATGGTGAGTGGTGATGACGCCATTATTAGCGTCACCATACCGCTACTCTGCCTTCTAAAACGGTCTCTGCTGAAAAACAAACATGATGCATTGCAGGCGGAGCACGATGAGTTGCAGCAAGAAACAGTAGTGGGTGTGGGTGATAACACACAGCCCAGCCTCGTCTCATCACAACGTGCAGTGGAGGACTATGACGAGGAGGAGGATGAAGACATGGAGCAACTCTCCGGCCAAATTGAGGATATGACATGCACACCAGTCATATCCTCGGTTCAGCGTGGCTGGCCAGAGGACAGGGTAGATGAGGAGGAGGAGGAGGAGGAGGAGGAGGAGGACAGCATGTTCAGTCATCTTGTTGGTCAGGCTACTGAAGTCCTGGCTGTTAAGAGTCTGGCGCACATGGCTGACTTTATGGTAAGCTGCCTGTCTCGTGACCCTCGCGTTAAGAACATCTTGGCCGACAATCATTACTGGTTGGTAACACTGTTAGACCCACGCTACAAGGAGAACTTTTTGTCTCTTATTCCCGTGGAGGAGAGGTCAACCAAAATGCAGCAGTTCCGGAAGGCCATACTCACGGAAGTAGGCAAAGCATTCCCCTCACAAAACGCTAGCGGCATAGGTCAGGAATCAGTGGACAACCGAGGCGTACAGCCGAGAGAGGCACAAGTCCAATCCGCCAGAGGTAGGGGAACAGTCTTTAAGATGTGGGACAGTTTTCTCAGCCCCTCATGTACCACAGCCCCTGAGGTGCGGGGTAGTGCCACAAGAAATCCTAAGTTTGCCCAGATGCTGAAGGAGTACCTTGCAGATCAAACAACTGTACTCCGACATTCCTCTGTGCCTTACAATTATTGGGTATCCAAGCTGGACACGTGGCATGAATTGGCTCTCTACGCCTTGGAAGTCCTGGCCTGCCCTGCTGCTAGCGTTTTGTCAGAGCGTGTTTTTAGTGCCGCAGGTGGAATCATTACAGATAAACGCACCCGCCTGTCAACTGAAAATGCTGACAGGCTGACTCTGATCAAGATGAACAAGGGTTGGATTGGGCCAGACTTCACCACACCACCAGCAAATGAGAGCGGAATTTAAAGTATGCCATGTAGCTCCACTCACCCATGGGTACACACTTCTGGACTTTGGATAATCGCTGGACTGCTCCTCCTTCTCCTCATGCGCCACCATGATGATGACCGTTACAAATTGCAATACTTAGGCCTTTGTTTCAGGTATACCCCCAGTGGTAAATTTTTTCGCCCATTCTTTGCAGAATGGACATTACAACGACAGGAGACCCGCTCCTTTGCAATGGGAACAATGTTTTGAGGCCCTCATGCACGTCTCTACCCAGGGACAACGTGGAGCCTCCCAATTTTTGGCTGCCCTGCCTAAGGGCTATACTATAATACACCCACTTCCTTAAAATGGACACTTAATGTTTTGAGGCCCTCATGCACGTCTCTACCCAGGGACAACGTGGAGCCTCCCAATTTTTGGCTGCCCTGCCTAAGGGCTATACTATAATACACCCACTTCCTTAAAATGGACACTTAATGTTTTGAGGCCCTCATGCACGTCTCTACCCAGGGACAACGTGGAGCCTCCCAATTTTTGGCTGCCCTGCCTAAGGGCTATACTATAATACACCCACTTCCTTAAAATGGACACTTAATGTTTTGAGGCCCTCATGCACGTCTCTACCCAGGGACAACGTGGAGCCTCCCAATTTTTGGCTGCCCTGCCTAAGGGCTATACTATAATACACCCACTTCCTTAAAATGGACACTTAATGTTTTGAGGCCCTCATGCACGTCTCTACCCAGGGACAACGTGGAGCCTCCCAATTTTTGGCTGCCCTGCCTAAGGGCTATACTATAATACACCCACTTCCTTAAAATGGACACTTAATGTTTTGAGGCCCTCATGCACGTCTCTACCCAGGGACAACGTGGAGCCTCCCAATTTTTGGCTGCCCTGGCAAAGGGCTATACTGAAATAGACCCACTTCCTTACAATGGGCACTTCAGGTTTACAGGCCATCATGCACGTCTCTATCCAGGGACAATGTGGAGCCTCCCAATTTTTGGCTGCCCTGGCAAAGGGCTATACTGAAATAGACCCACTTCCTTACAATGGGCACTTCAGGTTTACAGGCCATCATGCACGTCTCTATCCAGGGACAATGTGGAGCCTCCCAATTTTTGGCTGCCCTGGCAAAGGGCTATACTGAAATAGACCCACTTCCTTACAATGGGCACTTCAGGTTTACAGGCCATCATGCACGTCTCTATCCAGGGACAATGTGGAGCCTCCCAATTTTTGGCTGCCCTGGCAAAGGGCTATACTGAAATAGACCCACTTCCTTACAATGGGCACTTCAGGTTTACAGGCCATCATGCACGTCTCTATCCAGGGACAATGTGGAGCCTCCCAATTTGTGGCTGCCCTGGCAAAGGGCTATACTGAAATAGACCCACTTCCTTACAATGGGCACTTCAGGTTTACAGGCCATCATGCACGTCTCTATCCAGGGACAATGTGGAGCCTCCCAATTTGTGGCTGCCCTGGCAAAGGGCTATACTGAAATAGACCCACTTCCTTACAATGGGCACTTCAGGTTTACAGGCCATCATGCACGTCTGTATGCAGGGGCATTGGTGAACCTCACAATTTTGGACTGCCCTGGGAAAGGAAAATACTACAAAGACTCACTTCCTCAAAATGGGCACATTAGACTCAAGAGGCCTTCATGTACGTCTCTTCTCAGGGACATCGGAGTGCCACACAATGTTTTCACGTAAAATCTTTCATGTATTAATCTCAAAAAGTAACATACACCAGCTCTATCTCACTATAGGGTATGTGCCCTTAACATTTCTGCCATGAAAAATCATTTTGGGGTCATTTTGGAAGGTTTTCTGGTGAGTCCGTAAAAATGGCGTGAAACGCGGACAAAATTGTTCACAGCTGTGACTTTTGAGTGATAAATGCTTCAAGGGGTCTTCCCCATGCTGTTGCCATGTCATTTGAGCACTCTTCTGAGACTTTTGTGACATTTTTAGGGTTTCTCCATGCTGCCGGGGGGTCATTTCACAAAAATACTCGGGTCTCCCATAGGATAACATTGGGCTCGTTGCTCGGGCCGAGTACACGAGTATCTTGGGAGGCTCGGCCCGAGCTTCGAGCACCCGAGCTTTTTAGTACTCGCTCATCACTATTGGAGACCCTTATGTTAATCATAGATTTCGATGTGAGGGCATTATATAAACCTGGCTGGATGAAAGCCATGACTTGATTACAAACATAAAAGGTTATACCACAATCATAAAGGACAAGAAAGGCAAAAAAAGTTGAAGGGGTGTGTATAGTTATCAAATCTAACTTAAGACCTGAGGTCAATGACAATATTGAAGGGAGCTGCAGCAATGTAGAATCAGTATCGGTAAATGTAGGGCAATAATGGAAAGCTGATAATTGGAGTTTGCGGTAGGCATCCTAACATAGCTGATGAGGTAAAAGATGAAATGTTGCAACTTATTATGGGGGATTTAAACTATACGGACGTTAAGTAGGGCATGTAAAATTTGGGTTGTGCTAAAAGCTGCACATTTTTATCTACAATTCAAGACAATTACATCTCTCAGATGGTAGATGAACAGACCAGGGGAGATAATTTGCTGGATTTGTTCCTGTCAAATAGACCAGATAAAATTTCAAATATACAGGATCTACCCATGCCTGCTAGTCGCACATGTCTACTGTTCAAATAAGCAAACATGTGCAGGGATCGCCGCCGCCTCACCGCAACAGCCAGAGGTGATTACCCCGACACAATTTAGGACGTACCTGTATGTCCTCGGTTGTAAAGGGTTTAAACAGGCACTTTTCATCGGTGTTTACCAAGTAACTGACTGTTCCAGGGATCATTCAACAGGGCAAAAATCAAAGCCCCCTCCCAATATAACTAATTTAAAACAAGATGAAATATGCCTGCATCTGAGTAAATTAAACATTGACAAATCCCCTGAGGCTAGATGGCATTTATCCATGGATATTGAGGTAAATGAGCTCAGTAACTGAAAGACCGCTGTATTTCATCTTTTTAGACTCTCTTGTAACAGGGTTGGTACCTCAGGATTAGAGAATAGCTAACGTGATACCGATATTTAAGAAACGTAAGAGGGTGGATCCAGGCAACTACCATCCGATAAGTCTGACATCAGTGATGTGCAAGGTTTTTGAGGGCCTTTTAAGAGATGAAATACAATGAATTATTAGAGAGAATAATATAATAACTGATAACCAGCATGGGTTTAAGAAAGATAAGTTATGTCTGCCCAACATGTTGGGTTTCTATAAGGCGGTAAGTGCGAATCTGAATATTGGTAATGCACCTGATATGATTTATTTGGACTTAACAAAGGCATTTGACAGTGTGCGACATAACAGTCTTGTAATGAAGCTCCAGGACCAAGGACTAGGGGAAACCATAAGCAGATGGGTAAGGAATTGGCAAAAAGATTGGAAATAAAGAGTAGTCATAAATGATACATTCTCTAATTGAGCTATAGTCAACAGTGAGATCTGTGCTAAGACCAATTATTTTTAATCTTCTTATTAATGACCTGGTGTATGAGATTATGAGTAAAGTTTTTGCTGACAACACCAAGCTATGTAGGTTATTAAAACCGGACCTTGATAGTACAAAATTACAAAGCTATCTGTATAAAACGTCGGAATCGGCAGACACTTGGCAAATGAGATTTAATGTTGATAAATGTAATGTAATGCAGCTAGGATGGAGTAATCCTATATCTGCGTATACATTAAATGGAAGTAAGCTCAGGACTACAGAACAGGAAAAAGAATTGGATATTCTGGATACAAGTAAGCTGAGCAGCAGTGCTCAATGTCAAGCAGAAACTGCAAAAGCAAATAATTTTTTAAGGGTGTATAAAGAGAGAGATTAAATCCTCTGATCCCAACGTATTGTTACCGCTTTATAAATAATTTGTAAGGCCCCATTTGGAATATGAGATCCAGCATTGGGCTCCACATTTTAAAAAGGACATTCAGAAGTTATAATCAGTTCAAATCTAGTAAACAGATTTTTGCAAGGAATGGAAGGCTTCCCGTATGATGAGAGGTTGAAAAAGTTGGATTTGTTTAGCTTAGAAAAAAGACATCTCAGAGGAGATCTCATTTATATGTATACATGCATGTGTGGTCAATAGAAAGGACTGGCACATGACATATTACTTCTAAAGATAGTACTAAGGACCAGGGGGCACTCACTATGGGTGGAAGAAAGGCAATTCCAGCAACTAAAAAGGAAAGGGTTCTTCACAGTTAGAGCAGTAAGATTGTAGACTGCTCTACCACAAGAAGTAGAAATGGCAGACACTAAAACAACTTTTAAAAAAAGGTCAAGATGATTTTTCAGTGCACACAACATTGTCAGTTATAAATGATTTAGTGACAAAAAAATGTAAGGCTCTGTGCGCACTGGGAAATGGAATTTTCTTGAGAAAATTCCGCATCCTCTCAAAGATTACCGCACCCGCGGTAAAAAACCACGGGAAACCGCACCCGAAAACCGCATGCGGTTTGCCGCGGTTTGCCGCGGCTTTACCGCGGTATTGTTCGCGGTATTGCCGCGGTTTTGCCGCGTGCGGGTTGGGATGTGCTTTATTGCATTCAATGCAATAAAGCACATTGAAGAAAAAAAAAAAAATACATTTAATTCTGATAGTAGATAGACAGAAGAATAGATAGAGGGATAGATAGATAGACAGACAGAGGGATAGAGGGATAGATAGAGGGATAGATAGAGGGATAGATAGATAGAGGGATAGACAGATCGCTGCATTTCCCACGGTCGGCAGTGAGTTCACATTACCGGCCGTGGGAAATGACCGGTAATTACCTCTGCTGTCTGCTGCATTCAGCCTGTGTCTGTGACAGTCGCGGCTGGATGTCAGCAGTGCAGGACGCAGGAGCCGGAGCGGTGGATTACGCCGGAGCTTTGTTTGGGGTGGTTAATAAAATGGTGAACGAGGCTTGTTGGTTTTATTTAAAATAAAGGATTTTTGGTGTCTGTGTTTTTTTCACTTTACTTACGGGTTGATCATGTCAGCTGTCACATAGACGCTGCCATGATCAAGCCTGGGGTTAATGGCGGTGGTCCCCCATCACCATTAACCCCTTGTATTACCTTGTCACCACTGCTACACGGTGGCAAGAAGAGCCGAGGACACGCCGGCAGTGCCGCATAATGCATGCGACAGTGCCGGGGCAGCTGCGGCTGATATTCTCGGCTGCCGGAGGGGGAGTGAGGCGGGGGACATTACCCCTGCCCCTCTCCCTCCCCAGCCTGAGAATACCGGGCCGCCGCTGTGTGCTTACCTCGGCTGGAAGGTGAATATGCAGCGGAGCCCACGTTCTTTTTTTTCTATATTTCCGTTTTCTTTCTATGTGTGTTCTATGTGTCTGTGTCTATGTGATCTATGTCTGTAATGTGTTCTGTGTCTGATGTGTGTGTGTTTACTCTGCACGACTTCCTGTTCCTGTAATGACATCACTTCCCTGCAAAACCGCAAGCAAGTGATGTACATTACCGGAGGTAAACCGCAAAATACCGCAGGGAATAACGCAGGAAAACGCAGTGAACCGCACAGAATTTGCTGCCTGCGTTATTCCCTGCGGGATTTCATGATTAACATTGAGTCAATGGAGTGAAGTCCCGCAGCGATGTGCGGAAAAGAAGTGACATGCACTTGTTTTTGCTGCGGGATTCCCGCAGCAAAACATGCAGCTGTCAAATTCCGCCCAGTGCGCACAGGATTTTTTTTCTCCATAGGATTTGCTGGTGATTCACTGCAGAGATGTTATGAACATTTTCTGCAGCGAAACATGCAGCAAATCCGCGGCAAAATCCGCGAAAAATCCGGTAAGTGCGCACATAGCCTAAAAATGTTTTTTTAACGCCCAATTTTTGCAGTTCAGAAAATGTCAGTAAATTAAAAAGGGAAACAAAGAGTTTTTTTTCCATATTTAACCTTCATGTCAAAAAAATATAAAAATGACATAAAAATTAGGCTCTGAATATCATCCCAAATAATAACCAAAATGTATTTGAATGTCTGAGAGAGAAACATTTTTACATCTCTTATAACAGCTTGTGCAAAAAAAAGGAAAATGTGTATGAACATGAATGTGCAATTAAGGAGTTAAATGGGTTGACTAGTGTAAAATGATAAGTCTTCTGTCACTCTGTGACTTAAGATTTATGAATCCTCCCAGTGCATACAGTTTGCATTGCACAGTTTGTGTGCTGGGAAGATACAGAAGTCTGCAATCACAAAGAGGGACTGCAGACTTATGATTTTAGAGAAGACAACTCCATAAAATGTATTCCTTTTTGTGCCTTCAAAGAAGGATCCTAACACTTCATTATATGAACCACTGCAAGCTGGAATACCAGTGCATACAATATATTTAGATCATTCTCATTTCAAAATGGAGCATACCAATAAGTGAAAATGACCAAATTATGCCCAATTAGCCATTTTTCCTCCCCAGTATCATGTGACTCATAAGTGTTACAAGGTCTCAGGTGTGAATGTAGAGCAGGTGTGAGTGGGGAGCAGGTGTGGAAAATTTTGTGTTACTGATCACTGGAAGTTCAACATAGCAACTCATGGCAAAGAATTCTCTGAGGATCTGAAAAAAAGAATTGTTGCTCTACATAAAGATGGCCTAGGCTATAAGAAGATTGCCAACACCCTGAAAATGAGCTGCAGCATGTAGGCCAAGAGCATACAACAGCTTAGCAACACAGATTCCACTCATAATGGGTCTAACCATGGTTGACCAATGAGGTTGAGTGCATGTGCTCAGTGCCATCTATTGCTGCAGAGTTCGAAGGGGCGGGGAGGCCAGCCTGATCACACCATATGCTGCAAACTGCATCAAATTGGTCTGCATAGCTGTCATTCCAAAACAAATCCTCCTCTAAAGATGATGCACAAAAAGTCCACAAACAGTTTGCAGAAGACAAGCAGACTAAAACCATGGATTACTAGAGCCATGTCCTTCGGTCTGATTGAGACCAAGATAAACTTATTTGGTTCAGATGATGTCAAGCATGTGTGGCGGCAACCAGGTGAGGAGTAAAAACACGTGTGTCTTGCCTACAGTAAATCACGGTGGTGGAAGTATCATGGTTTGGGGCTGCATGACTGCTGCTGGCTGTGGGGAGCTACAATTAATTAAGGGAAACCTGAATTCCAACATGTACTGTGACACATTGAAGCAGAGCATGATCCTCTCCTTTTCTCCTTTTTGAAACTGGGATGCAGGGCAGTATTCAAACATTTTAACGACTGCAGGCACACCTCAAAAATGATCACTATCTTCCTAAAGAAACAAAAGGTAGAGATGTCTAGAAGTGAACTATCTGTGGGGCATCCTCAAATGCACAAGGTCTCTAACATCCACCAGCTCCATGATGTTGTCATGGAGGAGAAGAAGAGTATTCCAGTGTCAACCTGTGATAATCTAGTGAACTCCATGACCAAGAGAGTTAAGACAGAGCTTAAAAATAGTGGTGGCCACACAAAATTTTCATATTTTGGGCACAGATGCCAATTGTCACTTAGACATGTTCTCACTTTTGTTGCCAATGGTTTGGACATTAATAGCTGTGTTAAATTTTTTAGAGGACACACCAAACTTGCACTGTTATGCAAGGTATACACTGACTAATTTACATTGTATCTTATGCGGGCGTCACACAATACGATCTATCGTGCGATCGCACGAGCGATCATATACACCCCCATCGTTTGTGCATCACGGGCAAATCGCTGCCCGTATCGCACAAAGTCGTTAAACCCCGTCACACGTACTTACCTGCTGAGTGACGTCGCTGTGGGCGGCGAAAATCCACTTCCTGAAGGGGGTGGGATGTTCGGCGTCACAGCGACGTCACACAGCTGCCGGCCAATAGAAGCGGAGGGGCGGAGATGAGCCGGACATAAACATTCCGCCATCCTCCTTCCTTCCGCATAGCCGGCGGGAGCTGCGGGATGCAGGTAAGCTGTGTTCATCGTTCCTGGGGTGTCACACGGAGCGATGTGTGCTACCCCGGGTACAATGAACAACCGGCACAAAGAAAAATAAACAATTTATTAAAAATAAACGACGTGTAATTGATACACGATTTGTAACTGATTTGCGATCTTTCTGAGACGCTCATAGGTGTCACACGAAACGACGTCGCAAACGATGCCGGATGTGCGTCACGAAAACCGTGACGCCGATGACATGTCGCATGATAGATCGTCTCGTGTGACGCCCGCATTAGTGTTATGGGTTCAATATTGTCCCATAGAAAGATATCATAAATGTTTTACAAAAATGTGAAAGGTGTATTCACTTTTTGTGATATACTGTTTGATGTCCAATTGGACACCTGATGTGAGATTGCTATCTCAATGCCTCTGACTTTGATTGATGAATTATATTCCAATTTGTACTGTGAGGTGAGAGCAGTGTATAATGAATGATGTGGGGCACTAGCAGACACAGACAAAAAATGGGCACCTGTGCAAAAACAGTATATGGGCCCTTTGCAACCCAAGAGCTCTTCAATATGCACATTTGCACCTGATTTGGAGGTAGAAATGGGCGCCTTTACTTTTTAGACTTCCTTTGCAGCCATGCAGTTTGCCCCAATTAAATATATCGCCCTCAATTTGGTGTATAAGTTTTGTAAAGGGAAACCTAATTATAGGTTCCCATTTAACAGGCTAAGGAATGCATAAAATCTAATTATTTACAATTGTTGTAAATTTCTCTTAAAGGTGTTGTTTGGTCTAAAATAACTCTGCAATTACTCCCTGTGACTGCAGATTGTGAATTGAATCCTCACATCACACGCACTGCACACTGTGAGGATTCTTCAGTGTCAGCACAGAGAACAGTGTCATGTGTCTGCAAGTATGAGATATGCATACTTCTGCCAAGAATCTGACTAGACTGATTCCGGCCTCATGCAATACACTTTGGTTGAGCATGCTGGAAACAGTCTAATCGGATTCAGGCTGGGAGTATGCATATTGTTACTGCCGTTACTGGTGCTGATATTGGAGAATTCTCACAATGCCCAATAAGCGTGATATGAGAATTCACAAGTCTGCAAGCACATGGAATGACTGCAGGCTTGTCGGTTTAGATTGAAAAGCCCTTTTAAAGAAGCAGCAATTGGAGGGTATAATAACAGAAAATTAATCAAATATTGATTAAAATAAATATTAATGTAGTTACTGTATGTGCTTCTCATTTCTTAAGTTTAGGATTGTTTAAGGAAATTTATATTCTGAAATCTGTACAAAGTCATCCTGACTGTAGTTTGTACTGAGAATACTATACATACTTAAATAAAATAATGGACATTCTTTCCTTACCAAATAAACTTGTACCATTTCAGATTTCTTTTGTACATTACCTGTTCATGTGACCAAGTCCTTTCAGAGCCATCCTTAACACAAGTATCAACTCTAAGTTCTGTGCCTGTTGCTCCATGTTTGCTGTCGATACAAAGATTTGATGCCACATTTCTCATCTGTTAATGAAAATAGAAGGAACAATATATAATATTGATATATTTTGAAACAAAGAAGTTCAAATACATATACGTATTAGAGTTTTCTTCAGTGACTCATGTTTGGAAAGTTAGACATGCAGAAAAGGCTCGTTATACTGCACTTCGAGGTCTGGCATTGTACCTGTGTATCCCCAGCCATCACACTAAGGTAACCTATTCTGGTGTTTTTATTGATTTTGCTTCCACCTTATACTTCTTGTTGCACAATTTACTACTTTTTAAACCTCTAATATAACAGTAGCAGGCTGTCTACCTTATGAAACATAACTACCTCACCAGTTATACCTTTGAGGATTGTATTAGCTATACTACACATTTCAATGTACCTTGCCTTTTTGCGCAACAATTAATTGATTGTTGAGTTCTTCTACATTTTACCTCATTTGTTTTTTTCACTATAGATTGGACTGTGGGCACTTTACTTTTTAGTATGTATTATTTTACAATGGATTAATATTCATGCAAGCGCACATGTGCCATGTGTGCTGCAGTGCCACCTTGTGGTGATTTTGAGGTATTTTCGGTGATTTACAAATTATCATATATCATGGTGCACTTAGATCTTATCATTGTGATCATTACTTTGTATACTATACTTATTATTCTGTAGTATATGTGTGTTCTATCTCTATCTTATCTGTAGGTGAGTCACCATTTTATTATATATTTTTTATATAGTGTTTGTTTCAATGAAATTACTCTTTTTAATCCCAAAGAAATCATATTGTTGAGTTTTTCAGTGTTTCTTTGTCCTTAATGCTGATTAGTCTCCTGTTATTATTTGTCCTCTGTATACGGTACTCTACCATTTCAATTGTGGTTCTAATTGTTACGGTCCTTTATGCATATAATCAAGTTTCCCTATTATCTTGTGGACAGTTAGAAATGCAGTGGACTCAATAGATGTAGATGCTATATATTATCAACCATTATCATTATAGCAAAATTAAGTACGGTGCTTTACTGAGTGCCAGTTATGGAAAAGTTAAAAAAGTTGGCCAAGACATATTTACTAAAGAAGATAGCTATTAATATCAGCTCTATGTGCATGTAACACTTGACACCCCAAAGATTATCTGTTTTCATTTTACACTGCAGTTGGATGTACACAGGGTACAGAGCCAAAACAAAAGACACTGTATATTGAATTGTTACTTAGTTACTGTAGTTACTGTAGCTTTGATAGGAGCTGAGCTTCAGTACCTGTGGTTGGTTACTTAACATTACATGGAGATGGGCTGTATTGTTTCTATATGCTCTGCAAATCTGGTCACAGTGGGACGGCAATCAACTGATTGGTGGAAGAGTCGGGTGTTTCAACCCATTTATCTGATATCAATGATCTAAGAATAGATCATCAATGTGTAAGTTTTATATAATGCCCTTAAAGGGATTAGATAAACAAAAGTGAGTGATTGTCAACTGTGACTAACCCATGACAGTACCCCCTTTTCTATGAGTGGTCTCCGGACACTCAAGACTAGAGATGAGCCACCCCCTAAAATCAATGGGAGGCAAACACAAACACATAAAAACACATAGAAACCACCTTCAAAGGTGTCCAAAAGGTGACAAACAACTCCCGAGACACCACAAACACATGGGAAAGTGACAAGGACATATACTCATGTAAATCAAATCAAAGATACCCCAAACAGAGACTCCCTTTTTTCCAAAAATTGGGCCACACACACACCACAACTTCAGTGGCATCACTTGTGCCCCAGTTGCAAACTGGACAGGTTGATTTGCATCGAGCACATTCAAAAATACGCCAGCCTTAACTATCCCCAGGATGACACCGGGGTAGGTAGCAAAGTCTTTGCTGAACCATGACTTGTTCATCTTGGCTCATTTTTAAAAAGACCGCAAGGGTTACTCCAAGCAGAGTCTCCCTTTTTTCCAAAAATAGGGCCACAGAGACACGCCTTTAGTGGCAGCACTTGTGCCCCAGTTGCAAACTGTATGTGTTGATTAGGTATCAAGCACATTCAAAAATACGCCAGCCTTAACTGTCCCCAGGATGACACCGGGGTGGGTAGCAAAGTCTTTGCTGAACCATTAATTGTTCATCTTGGCTCATTTTTAAAAACACCACAAGGGTTACTCCAAGCAGAGTTTCCCTTTTTTCCAAAAATTGGGCCACACAGACACCCCTTTAGTGGCAGCACTTGTGCCCCAGTTGCAAACTGGACAGGTTGATTGGCATCAAACACATTCAAAAATACGCCAGCCTTAACTGTCCCCAGGATGACACCGGGGTAGGTAGCAAAGTCTTTGCTGAACCATGACTTGTTCATCTTGGCTCATTTTTAAAACCACCGCAAGGGTTACTCTAAGCAGAGTCTCCCTTTTTTCAAAAAATTGGGCCCCCCAGACACCACTTCAGTGGCAAGACTTGTGCTCTAATTGCAAACAGGATGTTTTGATTTGCATCAAGCACATTCCAAAATACCCCAGCCTTAGCTGTCACCCGGATAACACCGGGGAAAGTCTAGCAAAGTCTTTGCTGATCCCAGATCTGTTCATCTTGGCTCATTTTTAAAAACACCGCAAGGGTTACTCCAAGCAGAGTCTCCCTTTTTTCAAAAAATTGGGCCCCACAGACACCACTTCAGTGGCAAGACTTGTGCCCTAGTTGCAAACAGGATGTTTTGATTTGCATCAAGCACATTCCAAAATACTCTAGCCTTAACTGTCCCCTGGATGACACCGGGATACGTTGCAAAGTATTTGCTTAACCATGACTTGTTCATCTTGGCTCATTTTTAAAAACACAGCAAGGGTTAGCTCAGGCCATTTTTCAAGATTTGAAACCCAAAATGAGTAAAGCTCCAGTTGCAAAGTCATGGCATCGATTTTGATTTGGAGATACTTCTGTATCATCCTCTGCAGCCATTGACTATGTGTCAGACTTCTTGTCTTTGTTGGCCTTGCAAAGGATGGTCTAAAAAAATTATGAAACGATTCAATAAAATTGCTGTTACCAGCACCAGATATGGTGCTGCTGGTATGGTTAGACTGTTGATGACGAGTCCATCCCATGTTTGTCAAGTTACAACTGGGAGATTCACTCCGTGCACTACTGGGGTTTGGTGGAAAAGTCGAGCTAAGATTGAGAAACAGCTTCTGCTGATACTCCTGCATACGTGCGTCCCTTTCTATGGCTGGAATTATTTCACAAAATGTGGACTTGTACCGGGGATCCAATAGTGTGGCAACCCAGTAGTCATCATCACTTCTAATTTTGACAATACGAGGGTCAAGTTGTAGGTAGTGCAGCAAGAAGGCGCTCATGTGTCTTGCACATCCATGCAGATTAAGTCATTGCTGTGTTTGGGGTATAGAGGTGCTAACCGTTCTTTCTTCCTCTAACATCTCCCCCCCAACCTCTTTTAACTGAAATGTGACCAAGGTCTCCCTCATCTGCTGAGTCTTCCATGTCCATGGACAGTTCGTCCTCCATTTCTTCATGTTCTCCTGCACCTTCCTCAACATTTTTCCTGCTACCATGCGCTCTTGTTAATCCCTCTCCCCCACCGTCCCATGCCTGCCGCCTTGGTGATGATGAACGTCTGGACCTTGGTGATGTTGTTATCTCTTGTGCATATGAATCCACATGTACTTCCTCCCCTTCCTTTTGTCCCACCCCCTGACTCTTAATAGTGTTTAGCGTGTGCTCCAGCATGAAAATGACTGGAATTGTCATGCTGATAATGGCATTGTCAGCGCTAAACATATTCATTGCTGTGTCGAAACTGTGCAGAGGGGTGCATAGGTCCTTGATCTGAGACCACTCCATCAGGGTGATCTGCCCGACCTCTGCATCTCGTTAGTCCAGGCTATACGTCATGACGTATTGCACCAGTGCTCGGCGGTGCTGCCACATTCGCTGTAACATGTGGAGAGTCGAATTCTAGCGTGTCGGCACATCGCATTTCAGGCGATGAACCGGCAGGCCGAAAGACTTCTGGAGCGATGCAAGTCGCTCAGCAGCGGTGGTTGAATGGCGGAAGTGAGCAGACAGGCCATCTAGGCCGGGATAGTGTGTTAAAAATTGCTGGACAACAAGGTTCAACACATGAGCCATACAAGGCATGTGTGTCACCTTGTCCAGGCGCAGAGCCGCACCCAGGTTTGCAGCATTGTCGCACACGGCCTTACCTGGCTGCAGGTTGAGTGAAGAGAACCATTTATGAAACTCGGACAGCAGAGCTGCCTACAACTCAGCCTCTGTGTGATTCTTATTTCCAAGACATTTCAAGCTAAAGACCGCCTGATGCCGTTGTGGTCTGCTGCCAGCATAGTAAGGAGGTGTGCGTGATTCCTTGTGCGCAGTTACAACGCTGGTGGCCTGACCAGGCAGGCTTGGGGCGGAGGTGGAGGACTCAGACGAAGTTGAGGATGCAGAAGTGTTGGAGGAACTTATACATACAGAGGATTGACGCACAAGTCGTGGGGACGGCAAGACTTGTTCAGCAGACCTTTCTCCATCTATCACCATAGTTACCCAGTGCCCAGTCAGCGACATGTAACGCCCCTGTCCATGATTACTGGTCCAAGTATCGG
Source organism: Anomaloglossus baeobatrachus (assembly GCF_048569485.1). Lineage (NCBI taxonomy): Eukaryota > Metazoa > Chordata > Amphibia > Anura > Aromobatidae > Anomaloglossus > Anomaloglossus baeobatrachus. The sequence continues at coordinate 173,210,816 of NC_134353.1, forward strand.
TGGTGAAATGCACCCGTTCACGCACATAGTTTCTCAAGGAAGCGGTGATGTTGTGTGCGACATGCTGGTGTAGCCTAGGCACACCTTTCTTGGAGAAGTAGTGGCGACTGGGCATCTTGTACTGGGGCAATGCGACGGACATAAGGTCTCTAAAATCCTCTGTGTCCACCAGGCAGAAAGGCAGCATTTCCGTAGCCAAAAGCTTACAGAGGGATAAAGTCAACCTCTTAGCTTTGTCATGGGTCGGAGGAAATGGCCTTTTATTTGTCCACATCTGAGGGAGAGAGATCTGGCTGCTGTGTGTAGATGATGGTGAGTAGGGTGTCCCTGGAAAAATGCAGGTTTGTGAGGAAAGTGCAGGCGTAGACATGATGTTGCCTTCATCCAACGTTGGTGCTATTGATGTCTGAGAGAGCTGTACACACGCACTTGTTTCCCCTTTCAAACCAACTGACGACCTACCAAGCAAACTGCCTGTTGCTGTTACAGTGGTGGAAGGTGTGCGTGGAAAACCAGGTGTCCCCACAGTAATAGAAGATGAAGAGCGCGCGGATGCACTGGAAGGGGCAGGCGGTGGTTGGGCTGCTATGCTAGGCCGCATTGCAGCACAGTGAGCTTCCCACTGGGAATTATGCTTGGTATTCATGTGACGATTCATGGAAGAAGTTGTCAAACTGGTGAGCTTTTTGCCTCTACTTATAGATTCCCGACAAATTTTACAGATCACATGATTTGGGCGATCCTTTGCAAGGTCAAAAAAAGGACCAGGCTAGGCAAGGCTTAGAGGACATGCGACCTGCAGAGCCACCCCGACTTGTGCTCAGAGGCAGAGTGGTGGCTGAGGAAGCAGTTGTAGACATGCTACCAGTACTCCGACTCTGTCCAGAAAGGCGCAAGGTAAGTTCGTCGTCAGTTGCATCCTCCTCCACCACCTCTGTTGACCTCCTCAAGTGCCTGACTGTGGGTTGACAGTAAGTGGGATCTAGAACTTCATCATCAAACATTGAGTTTGCACTTCCCTCGCCCTCAGACCTAGCCTCTTCCTGCCCTGACCGAATATTTAAGTTATCATCCCAATCTGGTATCTGCGTATCATCATCAGTATTTTCCTCATTGTCTCCACCAACAGGTGTTACAGTTTGGTATGAGGGTCTACATTATGCTCAGAAACTTGGTCATCATGGCCTGAATCTGAGTCACAAAGGTTCTGGGCATCACTGCAGACCATTTCCTGGTCTGTACTCACTGTAGCTTGGGAGCAGACCTCTGATTCCCACCCTATAGTGTGACTGAACAGCTTTGCAGACTTAGCCATCTCTGGTACACCATACTGTGCAGGGCGGGTGGAGACTTGATAGCTGGGAGAAAGCAGTTGTGATTGAGATGACAATTCAGAGGACTGTTTTTTTTGGATGTGGTAGTTGGGGTGGAGGAGAGGGCACTTGTTGGAGCACTTGAGATCCATTCAAGCATGTTCTTTTTTTGTGCATCATCTACTTTTCTTACAGTTGTTCGGGTCCGTAAAAAAGGGTGCACATCAGATTGTCCACGGAAAGTAGTAGACATCTTACTTTTGCTGGATAATGGCTTATCTTCAGCCGATGTCAATGTAGCTTTGCCACCTTTCCCACGGACAAAATCTTTTTTTCCTTTTCCAACACGCCTGTTCCCCTTTCCACCAGCATCTGTCCTTTTGCCACTCATTTTGTTAGCGACAAGATTAGTCACTTAACATGTGGTAGCTAAAATTGAGAGGTGGTGTAGATTGCAGAGGTGGTCTAACTTTATTGACAGCTGAAGAACCAACACTGACTATCCCTGACAATGCAACTATGGCCCTAAAACTGGCAGCACTGTTTCCTTTAAAAATAGCGTAGCAAAATGTGCATGAGGGTTTAATGCAGAGGTGCTGGAAAATGCTTGTCACCGGTAGGACACAAAATTAGTACAGCAGCCACTGTTTGGAAGCCACTTATGTTCAGCACTGTTTGCTATAAAAATAGCGTAGCAAAATGTGCATCAGGGTTTAATGCAGAGGTGCTGGAAAATGCTTGGTACCGGTGAGACACAAAATTAATATAGCAGCCACTTTTTGGATGCCACTTATGTTCAGCACTGTTTGCTATAAAAATAGCGTGGCAAAAGTAAGCATGTGGGTACAGTGGCCGGGTTCTCTGGGTCAGTGGACATGAAAGGAAGCCTCACTTTCTAGCCCTCCTAATGGTGAAATGCAGCAAGGAATTCCCTGAGCTTAGGTACACAGACGCTGTTATCTGAAGCTGTATACAGCGTTTCCACGGACCTGACTGTCACCTATGGCTCTGAGCCCAAGAAAATGAGCCCTGAAAAGGACTGAAATAAACTTCTGTCCCTAATCTGTAGAGCGCTGTGTGTATAGCGTACACATCCGGAGCGGCGCCAGGAGCTGCGTTAGCGGTGACTGTCACCTACACGCAGAAAGCAGATAATGGCGCTGTGAGAGAAAATGCCCGTATTTATAATGCAAGGACATGTGACATGGACAGCCTATGACATATGCCCTTGCTTGTCTGGCAATAAAGACCACTTAGCTGTGTGTGTCTGGGATTGGTGACATGCAGGCCTGCAACACTGCACGCGCGCTTAGGGGATAAAAAAAAAATGGCGATTGCCATTATCCCAGCAGCTCTGATCTAAATGCGCTGCCCTCGCATGCTATATGCTGAAATTACTTAATAGTGTGAATCACAGAGTGACTCACACTATTACAGTGAAAAGCCAGCTAGTAAATAGCTAGGCTTTTTTGCTGATCGAACCGTTCTCTAACGTAACTCGAGCTAACGAGCTTTTAGCATTAAGCTTGCGTTCGCGTTCGATCTCGAGCACCCCCAAAATCACTCGAACATGAAATTGGCGAACCTCGAACATCGCTCAACTCTATTCAACACCCACCTCAAATGCCTCAAACTCTACGATAAAAGGCTGTGAAACTGCAGATTAAATGAGTATAGGTGGTGTGGAAAAACATCCATTTAAAGAGAAAAAAGCCTGCTGGGCAAAACCCAACCATTTAAATAAAATCTGACCTTTTTTGTTATGTCAGTGAGATGTTTCACAATTACCGAATAATTCTGAACAGATTTTTGGTAAAAGTTGGTAAACCATAAAAGCGCTATAACGTTTCTAAGACCCAAAGACAACAACAAATACCCCAAAAACTGCACCTCTTAAACAGTGTAAACAGAGTTTGTTATCTCTGAAAATCTGTAGTACCTGTTTAAACCCTTACCAACCAAGGATGTACTGGTATGTCCTTGGTCACCTCCCTTTGGTTACCTCAGGCTCTGGTGGTGATCCTACGGTATTCCCTGCACAAGTCTGCTGATCTAATCACAGATATGTATGTCTAACAATCGGGGGTGGATCAGCCTGTTAACCTATCAGATCCCACTGTCAAAAACTGACAGCATGATTTAAAGGGCCGTGGCGGGGATCGGGCCATTCCTTACCATCATTGGCGGCCCCGTGATATGACCACGGGGCGACAATGTGTTGTCATGGTAGTGTGGGTTCAGCTGATCACCCCTGATGCTACCATGACTCACTTCCTGTGAGAGCCGACAGAGCGCCGGCTCCAACAGGAGATGAGCATTTCTGTTGATCAGAACAAAGCAGCATCACTATGATCAGGATAAGCGATCGGAGTATACAGTCATAAAGTTCTCTAAGGGGACTAATAAAATGAAATCCCCAAATCCTGAAAGATGAGAAAGCTATGAGTCTTGGAAAATGGCAACATAAGCGCTATTTTTCTTTGGACAAACTTCAGAATTTTTTTCATGACTTAGATAAAAGTAAAAGTGTACATGTTTCTTATCAACAAACACGTATTAATTTGAAGCATCATACTGACATGTCGGTTTTACCATACAGTTAACATGGTGAATAAGGAAAAACAAAATCATTGTGGAATTTCACTTTTTTCACAATTTCTCCACATTTGGAATTTATTTCCTGTTTTCGTGTACACTATATTGTAAAACTTATAGTTTCATTCAAAAAAGTACAACTCGTCTTGCAAAAAATAAGCCCTCAAAAGGCAATATTGACTGAAAAATAAAAAGTTATGGCTCTTGGAAGAAGAAAAAAATGAAAATGAAAAACGCGAAATCACCCTGAGGTGACACCTGATGTGTATACATATTAGGTGAGTAGATCAAATTATCATCCATATAAACCACTACAAACTTGCCCATCAAATAGTGACAAATATAATTCAGGTAAACGGCAGTGGCATAGTGAGACCATATGGCATAACCGACCTTCGAAATGCACCTCAGGTGCATTTGAAAGCCATCTTCTATTCACCCCCTTCTCTGATTCCAACCAAATTGTAAGCCCTCCTTAGTTCACCTAAGGCCCCTTTCACACGTCAGTGATTCTGGTACGTTTGTGCTTTTTTTTAAATGTACCAGAATCACTGACATACGCAGACCCATTATAATGAATGGGTCTGCTCACACATCAGTGATTTTTCACTGCATGTGTCTCCGTGCGGTGTACCCGCGTGTCCGTGATTGCCGCACGGAGACATGTCCATTTTTTTCTGGCATCACTGATGTCCCACGGACCACGCAGTGGTGTGGTCCATGAAACATGTGCCAGAAAAAAACGTGCTTTTAAAATAAAAATCATTTTTACTCACCCGGCTCCAGCGATGTCCTCTGCAGCCCGTGCAGCTTGTTGCTTCTGAGCCGGCTCATTACTGTCGCGCATATTCATGATGCACGACACAGCCGACCCGGAAGCAGCTGCTGCGGGGGTCAGTGCCGGCCGGATGCTGCACCGCGGGAGCGATCAGCACCATGGAGAGCAGGAGCGCGCACAGGTGAGTTAATCTCTAAGTGCAATCACGGGCCACGGAGAACGGAGCCCGGATTGCACTTAGACAACCCACGTGTGCCGTGATTCACGGCACACGGAGGGACATGTGCGTGTTTTACACGCCAGTGAAAAACGTCAGTGTATTTCACTGACGTGTGAAACGGGCCTAAGAGAACTATTTAACTCCCACAATCTGGTTGAATAAATCCAGAATCAGAGCAAGAGGATAAGGGTCTCGGATGGTAATCTGATTTAGTTTTTGAAAATCTAAACAAGGGCGGAGATCTCGATCTTTCGTCTTAATGAAAAAGAACCCTGCCACCATGGGCAAAGAGGATGGTCTGATATGTCCCTTCTCAAGACTCTCAGCAATGTAATCCTTTATGGCTTGTCTCTCTGTACCACAAAGATTATGCAATCTGGATTTGGGAAGTTTTGTTCCTGTATCAGGTAAATGGGGCAATCGTATACATGATGGGGAGGCAATCCTGACACCTGATCTCTGAAAAAACATCTTCAATACCAGACAAAAATGCAGGTAAGGTTTTCGTAGAGACCACCGAAAGGGAAGTGTTTAATCACTTATCAAGACAGTAATTTCCCCACTCCACAATTTCCTTGGATTGCCAATCCAGTACAGGATTAGGTTTCACCAACCAGGGTAGACCCAGTGCTATAGGGGAGGGAAGGCCATCCAGGAAACAACAGGAAATTACTTCATAATATAAGGGTCCTACCCTTAGTCATATATCATGTGCAATGTGTGTCAGGCACGACAGCAAACGTTGTTGAGTCGATGGCATAGATGGAGATGAGTTTAGTTAACATACTGTAAGTAAGCTCATGAGTTTTTACAAAGAGAGCATCCATTATGCTTACTCCTGTTCCACTGTCCACAAATACAGAAATATTCTCAGGCCTGCTCTCTAGCTCCATCTCTGCTGTCAGGACAAACTGAGAATTACAAATTGAAAACCTAAACACACCCTGATTATCCACCACCAAGGGTCAGTCATGTCCTAGATGTTCCTTTGTGCATAGGAACCGAGAGGTAGACTCCAATAAAATTACATTTTTTTACCACAAAAAACAACCCCCTTATTCTTGCGGATATTAGTGTAAACATGAGAAGTAGTGACTCCCCCTAGCTGCATGGGCTCCTCCAAACCCATGAGTGATGGTTCACCCTGAGATCATCCCCCAGCAATGGGTTGTTGCCTTGAGAAAGGGACTCCTGAAAAAAGGTGTCTAACCATTCTGTCTCTGAGGCATCTACCCACACGTATAGCCAAGGACATGGCAGTCTCCAGGGACTCAGGGGTTTCATAAATTGCCAAGGCATCCTTCATCCTTTCTGAAAGTCCCTAACTAAATTGGCTTCTAAGAGCTGGGTCATGACACTTGGTATTGGTTGTCCATCTACAAAATTCTGAACAACAAGTCTCCCCTGACCAATGCTCTTGCCGGGGGTGGCACAGTCTGAACTCTGGAGACTTATTCAGGGTCATAATAGATGAGTCCTAAGACCTCAAAATAATACATCCATTGATCTGAGGCAAACAAATCTATGGGGCACAGAGAAAACTCAGAATTATGGATCTCCTTGTAACAGTGAGATCACAATCCCCACTCGCTGCTCCTCATTTCTACAATATAAGAGCAAAGCCTAAAGTACAATTTACAGACTTCATTGAACACCAACAATTTGTCTCTACCCACAGTAAACCTGTCTGGCAGAGCAAGTGTGGTGCCCCAGGGTACTGCACTTTACTTAAGGTGCAGTATTCATCACGGATAAGGAGGGGGTTAGACACTGGTGTTTATCACATTGCATACAATATACAACATACAGCTTAGTAGCCAGCCACTTGGACTGAGGGTGGTCTTCATGGGAACGGGACTTTCCACTCATGAGATCAGCACCCGGGGGGTGGAGCTGCACACTAGGGAGTAAGGTTACACATACAAACACTTCAGAACAGCTAACAGGAAAGATGTGAGATGCAGGAGAACACGGTTGCTGAGGGGAGAGCTGTTAGCTCCCTCAGGACCGGCACAGACGGGGTGTGGAGCCCTAGACAAGGGGGAACTTTATGTCTCTGTAGTAAATCCGCTGGGCAGGAGATTCCAAGTTTCCTTGCCACCACAAGTGCCCGGGGCACAGCAGCAGATAGAGCCAGGAGTTGTTACCAAGATCCAGCCCAATAACGGCTAATAATGACTCGTGCTACCTGCTATACGGGATGTGAACTAAACCCTGGAAAGAAGTTTCTGAAGGACTACAGGTCACAGGGACTCATCTCACACAGCGCAGAAAGGAAGGGCTTACAATTCACAACACCGGTGGTGACTTCCAAAGTATCCGGGATCGGCTGAAGCCCATCACAGCATAGCCTGCTACTCCAATGGCAGTGTGCTTTCTGTGAGTAAGAAACTTGAACTGCACCATCTGAGTTGTCTCATCCCTGCTGGTGCTCAAATCATTGCGCCCCTGCGCCATAGGTGACAACTACCACCAACATTCTCCCTGGGGCATAGCTCTGCTTGTGGAAAGCTGAACCATCCGAGCTGCTCTGACATCCACCCCAGCAGAGAAGTCCTCCAGCGGTGGCTAATATTGGCTGCACACCACAGGTGGCATCACAGACAACTACCCCCATCATCCCCATCCCCAGCCTTTTATTGACACCCGGGGTCACGGAACTGGGCAAGGCCTCTGTGACGTACTAGAAGAAGCATCATGGCCCGGTGACGAGTAACCCCTAACACCATGGGCGCGTCACAAGCTTGGGCTCGGGCTGGACTTGTCTACCTGTAGAATCCCTAAAATTGGGAGTCTGCAACCACTGTTGCTGCTGAACAACAGCTGACTGAAGGTTTGCTACTTCTAGAGACAAACCCTGAATTTGCTCAGTAAGAACAGGATCCATAACAAAAAAATAAGTGTCAGTTGATTTTTCCTTTTTCTTTCTTTATATGTCTGATGGTAATGTCACGCTAGGTGTGGGGAAGTACCATGCATACAGAGACAGGGAAAGGAAGGGAGACTCTGTGTCTAGGGAAGGGGAGATGGTGACGCCTGACTAATCCTTCCTCTGGCTCCCATCTCCCCTGACCACCCTACATAGGTTCCACACCTATGCGCTGAGCAGGATACCTAGCCCTGGCTGATCCTGAACTGTGCCCTTGGTAAGGAATGAATCAGATAAGCGCTTAGTCAACCCACTAAGCCATAAAGGAGGCACATGGACCACAAAGAATGGTGGTAAGTTGATAAAATTATCTCCAAGAAGACTCAGGGAGAGAAAAAGCAAAAAAAAAATGTTTCTTCAGATGGTTGCAAGCCAACTGCTTGCACCCATGGCATGTATAGGAATATAACTCTATCACCAGCAAACATCCAGAGAAAATGTGTTTCAGTTGGATCTGTTGAAGAATGCCAGAGTTACAGTCATATGAAATAGTTTGGGCACACCTATTAATGTTAACTTTTTTTCTTTATAACAATTTGGGCTTTTGCAACAGCTATTTCAGTTTCATATATCTAATAACTGATGGACTGAGTATTATTTCTGGATTGAAATGAGGTTTATTGTACTAACAGAAAATGTGCAATTTGCATTTAAACAAAATTTGACCGGTGCAAAAGTATGGGCACCTCAACATAAAAGTGACATTAATATTTTGTAGATCCTCCTTTTGCAAAAATAACAGCCTCTAGTTGCTTCCTGTAGCTTTTAATGAGTTCCTGCATCCTGGATGAAGGTATATTTGACCATTCCTGTTTACAAAACAATTCCAGTTCAGTTAAATTTGATGGTCGCCGAGCATGGACAGCACGCTTCAAATCATCCCACAGATTTTCAATGATATTCAGGTCTGGGGACTGGGATGGCATTCCAGAACATTGTAATTGTTACTCTGCATGAATGCCTGAGTAGATTTGGAGCGGTGTTTTGGATCATTGTCTTGCTGAAATATCAATCCCCTGCGTAACTTCAACTTCGTCACTGATTCTTGCACATTATTGTTAAGAATCTGCTGATACTGAGTTGAATCCATGCGACTCTCAACTTTAACAAGATTCCCGGTGCCGGCATTGGCCACACAGCCCCAAAGCATGATGGAACGTCCACCAAATTTTTCTGTGGGTAGCAAGTACTTTTCTTGGAATGCCATGTTTTTTTCCCTCCATGCATAACGCCTTTTTATTTGACCAAACAACTCAATCTTTGTTTCATCAGTCCACAGGACCTTCTTCCAAAATTTAACTGGCATGTCCAAATGTGTTTTTGCATACCTCAGGCGACTCTGTTTGTGGTGTGCTTGCAGAAACGGCTTCTTTCGCATCACTTTCCCATACAGCTTCTCCTTGTGCAACATGCGTTGTATTGTTGACCGATGCACATTGATACCATCTGCTGCAAGATGATGCTGCAGGTCTTTGGAGGTGGTCTGTGGATTGTCCTTGACTGTTCTCACCATTCTTCTTCTCTGCCTTTCTGATATTTTTCTTGGCCTACCACTTCTGGGCTTAACAAGAACTGTACCTGTGTTCTTCCATTTCCTTACCATGTTCCTACTATGTTGTTTAAATCTCTGAGACAATTTTTTGTATCCTTCCCCTGAACAACTACAGTTAGGTCCAGAAATATTTGGACAGTGACACAAGTTTTGTTATTTTATCTGTTTACAAAAACATGTTCAGAAATACAATTATATATATAATATGGGCTGAAAGTGCACACTCCCAGCTGCAATATGAGAGTTTTCACATCCAAATCGGAGAAAGGGTTTAGGAATCATAGCTCTGTAATGCATAGCCTCCCCCTTTTCAAGGGACCAAAAGTAATTGGACAAGGGACTCTAAGGGCTGCAATTAACTCTGAAGGCGTCTCCCTCATTAACCTGTAATAAATGAAGTAGTTAAAAGGTCTGGGGTTGATTACAGGTGTGTGGTTTTGCATTTGGAAGCTGTTGCTGTGACCAGACAACATGCGGTCTAAGGAACTCTCAATTGAGGTGAAGCAGAACATCCTGAGGCTGAAAAAAAAGAAAAAATCCATCAGAGAGATAGCAGACATGCTTGGAGTAGCAAAATCCACAATCGGGTACATTCTGAGAAAAAAGGAATTGACTGGTGAGCTTGGGAACTCAAAAAGGCCTGGGCATCCACGGATGACAACAGTGGTGGATGATCGCCGCATACTTTCTTTGGTGAAGAAGAACCCGTTCACAACATCAACTGAAGTCCAGAACACTCTCAGTGAAGTAGGTGTATCTGTCTCTAAGTCAACAGTAAAGAGAAGACTCCATGAAAGTAAATACAAAGGGTTCACATCTAGATGCAAACCATTCATCAATTCCAAAAATAGACAGGCCAGAGTTAAATTTGCTGAAAAACACCTCATGAAGCCAGCTCAGTTCTGGAAAAGTATTCTATGGACAGATGAGACCATGATCAACCTGTACCAGAATGATGGGAAGAAAAAAGTTTGGAGAAGAAAGGGAACGGCACATGATCCAAGGCACACCACATCCTCTGTAAAACATGGTGGAGGCAACGTGATGGCATGGGCATGCATGGCTTTCAATGGCACTGGGTCACTTGTGTTTATTGATGACATAACAGCAGACAAGAGTAGCCAGATGAATTCTGAAGTGTACCGGGATATACTTTCAGCCCAGATTCAGCCAAATACCGCAAAGTTGATCGGACGGCGCTTCATAGTACAGATGGACAATGACCCCAAGCATACAGCCAAAGCTAACCAGGAGTTCATGAGTGCAAAAAAGTGGAACATTCTGCAGTGGCCAAGTCAATCACCAGATCTTAACCCAATTGAGCATGCATTTCACTTGCTCAAATCCAGACTTAAGATGGAAAGACCCACAAACAAGCAAGACCTGAAGGCTGTGGCTGTAAAGGCCTGGCAAAGCATTAAGAAGGAGGAAACCCAGCGTTTGGTGATATCCATGGGTTCCAGACTTAAGGCAGTGATTGCCTCCAAAGGATTCGCAACAAAATATTGAAAATAAAAATATGTTTTTGGGGTTTGATTTATTTGTCCAATTACTTTTGACCTCCTAAAATGTGGAGTGTTTGTATAGAAATGTGTACAATTCCTACAATTTCTATCAGATATTTTTGTTCAAACCTTCAAATTAAACGTTACAATCTGCACTTGAATTCTGTTGTAGAGGTTTCATTTCAAATCCAATGTGGTGGCATGCAGAGCCCAACTCACGAAAATTGTGTCACTGTCCAAATATTTCTGGACCTAACTGTATGTTGAATAATCTTTGTTTTCAGATCATTTGAGAGTTGTTTTGAGGAGCCCATGATGCCACTCTTCATAGGAGATTCCAATAGGAGAACAACTTGCAAGTGGACACCTTAAATACCTTTTCTCATGATTGGATACACCTGCCTAAGAAGTTAAAAGCTCAATGAGGTTACTTAACCTATTTAGTGCTTTAGTAAGTCAGTAAAATGTAGTTAATGGTGTTCAAATCAAGAAATTGATAAGGGTGCTTATACTTTTGCACCGGTCAAATTTTGTTTAAATGCGGATTGCACATTTTCTGTTAGTACAATAAACCTCATTTCAATCCAGAAATATTACTCAGTCCATCAGTTATTAGACATATGAAACTGAAATAGCTGTTGCAAAACCCCACATTGTTACAGTTAGGTCCAGAAATATTTGGACAGTGACACAATTTTCGCGAGTTGGGCTCTGCATGCCACCACATTGGATTTGAAATGAAACCTCTACAACAGAATTCAAGTGCAGATTGTAACGTTTAATTTGAAGGTTTGAACAAAAATATCTGATAAAAATTGTAGGAATTGTACACATTTCTTTACAAACACTCCACATTTTAGGAGGTCAAATGTAATTGGACAAATAAATCAAACCCAAACAAAATATTTTTATTTTCAATATTTTGTTGCGAATCCTTTGGAGGCAATCACTGCCTTAAGTCTGGAACCCATGGCATCACAATGCTTTGCCAGGCCTTTACAGCCGCAGCCTTCAGGTCTTGCTTGTTTGTTTGTGGGTCTTTCTGTCTTAAGTCTGGATTTGAGCAAGTGAAATGCATGCTCAATTGGGTTAAGATCTGGTGATTGACTTGGCCATTGCAGAATGTTCCACTTTTTTGCACTCATGAACTCCTGGGTAGCTTTGGCTGTATGCTTGGGGTCATTGTCCATCTGTACTATGAAGCGCCGTCCGATCAACTTTGCAGTATTTGGCTGAATCTGGGCTGAAAGTATATCCCGGTACACTTCAGAATTCATCCGGCTACTCTTGTCTGCTGTTATGTCATCAATAAACACAAGTGACCCAGTGCCATTGAAAGCCATGCATGCTCATGCCATCACGTTGCCTCCACCATGTTTTACAGAGGATGTGGTGTGCCTTGGATCATGTGCCGTTCCCTTTCTTCTCCAAACTTTTTTCTTCCCATCATTCTGGTACAGGTTGATCTTTGTCTCATCTGTCCATAGAACACTTTTTCAGAACTGAGCTGGCGTCATGAGGTGTTTTTCAGCAAATGTAATTCTGGCCTGTCTATTTTGGTGTTCAAATCAAGAAATTGATAAGGGTGCTTATACTTTTGCACCGGTCAAATTTTGTTTAAATGCGGATTGCACATTTTCTGTTAGTACAATAAACCTCATTTCAATCCAGAAATATTACTCAGTCCATCAGTTATTAGACATATGAAACTGAAATAGCTGTTGCAAAACCCCACATTGTTACAGTTAGGTCCAGAAATATTTGGACAGTGACACAATTTTCGCGAGTTGGGCTCTGCATGCCACCACATTGGATTTGAAATGAAACCTCTACAACAGAATTCAAGTGCAGATTGTAACGTTTAATTTGAAGGTTTGAACAAAAATATCTGATAGAAATTGTAGGAATTGTACACATTTCTTTACAAACACTCCACATTTTAGGAGGTCAAATGTAATTGGACAAATAAACCAAACCCAAACAAAATATTTTTATTTTCAATATTTTGTTGCGAATCCTTTGGAGGCAATCACTGCCTTAAGTCTGGAACCCATGGCATCACAATGCTTTGCCAGGCCTTTACAGCCGCAGCCTTCAGGTCTTGCTTGTTTGTTTGTGGGTCTTTCCGTCTTAAGTCTGGATTTGAGCAAGTGAAATGCATGCTCAATTGGGTTAAGATCTGGTGATTGACTTGGCCATTGCAGAATGTTCCACTTTTTTGCACTCATGAACTCCTGGGTAGCTTTGGCTGTATGCTTGGGGTCATTGTCCATCTGTACTATGAAGCGCCGTCCGATCAACTTTGCGGTATTTGGCTGAATCTGGGCTGAAAGTATATCCCGGTACACTTCAGAATTCATCCGGCTACTCTTGTCTGCTGTTATGTCATCAATAAACACAAGTGACCCAGTGCCATTGAAAGCCATGCATGCCCATGCCATCACGTTGCCTCCACCATGTTTTACAGAGGATGTGGTGTGCCTTGGATCATGTGCCGTTCCCTTTCTTCTCCAAACTTTTTTCTTCCCATCATTCTGGTACAGATTGATCTTTGTCTCATCTGTCCATAGAACACTTTTTCAGAACTGAGCTGGCTTCATGAGGTGTTTTTCAGCAAATGTAATTCTGGCCTGTCTATTTTTGGAATTGATGAATGGTTTGCATTTAGATGTGAACCCTTTGAATTTACTTTCATGGAGTCTTCTCTTTACTGTTGACTTAGAGACAGATACACCTACTTCACTGAGAGTGTTCTGGACTTCAGTTGATGTTGTGAATGGGTTCTTCTTCACCAAAGAAAGTATGCGGCGATCATCCACCACTGTTGTCATCCGTGGACGCCCAGGCCTTTTTGAGTTCCCAAGCTCACCAGTCAATTCCTTTTTTCTCAGAATGTACCCGACTGTTGATTTTGCTACTCCAAGCATGTCTGCTATCTCTCTGATGGATGTTTTCTTTTTTTTCAGCCTCAGGATGTTCTGCTTCACCTCAATTGAGAGTTCCTTAGACCGCATGTTGTCTGGTCACAGCAACAGCTTCCAAATGCAAAACCACACACCTGTAATCAACCCCAGACCTTTTAACTACTTCATTGATTACAGGTTAATGAGGGAGACGCCTTCAGAGTTAATTGCAGCCCTTAGAGTCAATTGTCCAATTACTTTTGGTCCCTTGAAAAAGAGGAGGCTATGCATTACAGAGCTATGATTCCTAAACCCTTTCTCCGATTTGGATGTGAAAACTCTCATATTGCAGCTGGGAGTGTGCACTTTCAGCCCATATTATATATATAATTGTATTTCTGAACATGTTTTTGTAAACAGCTAAAATAACAAAACTTGTGTCACTGTCCAAATATTTCTGGCCCTGACTGTATAAATAAAAAAAATTCTCACAGTTCTAATGTAGTTCAATTGCCCAATAAAATTCCCCACACTCCCTCATTCACAAATGTATTAATTAAAATTAAATATTCAAAGTTCTGACATAATCTAAGGATGCAATGTTGCTCGATGCCCACCAAATCCTTTGGAGCTTTGTTCTGAGTACGTTCTGAGAATGAGGCTCAATAGGTCATTCCCAGTCAGCAACAAACCTGGAAATTCTCGCCATCGAATGTCTAACTTCTTCATTTCTGAGCCCTGCTCTCCACACAAACAGTTGTTTCCAACACATATGGAGTATTGGTGTACTTAGGAAAAATTGCACAACAAATTGTACAGTCCATTTTCTCTTGTTATCCTTCGGAAAAAAAAATTGGAGGTTAAAGCAACATTTTTTAAGGGAAAAATTTGATTTTTTTTTTTATTTGCACAACTCAATGTTATAAAATTCTTTGAAGCACCTATGGTTCAAGGCGCTAAGCACAAATCTAGATAAAAAACTTCAGAGGTGTAGTTTACAAAATGGGGACACTCTATAGGCACATCAGGGCCCCTGCAAATTCTACATGGCATCTGCTATCTATTCCAGCCAATTTTGCTCTCCAGAAGTAAAATATTGCTCTTTCCCTTCCATGCTCTTCCGTGCACCTTAATAGTAGTTTTCCACCAAATATGGGGTATTGGTGTACATCTCATATGTAAGAGTCATTATTTAGTATATACAGTACATACCATCAAATAACCAAGGACCTAACTGTTCTAGAGATCATTCAGCAAGTCAAAAATCAAAGTTCCCCACCTGATATACTTAATTTAACATAAGATAAGTACACCTGCGTCTGAGTAAATTAAACATTAATAAATCCCCTGGGCCAGATGGCATTCATCCACAAATATTGATAGAATTGAGCTCAGTAATTGACAGACCTCTGTATCTCATCGTCTTAGGGGTACTTTGCACGTTGCGGCAGCGCTACTGCGATCTCGTCGGGGTCAAATCGAAAGTGTCGCACATCCGGCACCGGTAACAACGTAGCAACGTGTAAAGCCTAAAAGCACCGACAAACGATCGCAAAAGCGTCGAAAATCGGTGATCTGTGTAGTGTCGGTAATTTCCATAATTTCGCTGCAGCGACAGGTACGATGTTGTACCTCGTTCCTGCGGCAGCACACATCGCTGTGTATGAACCGCAGGAGTGAGGAACATCTCCTTACCTGCGTCCCGCCTGCAATGAAGAAGGAAGGAGGTGGGCGGGATGTTTACGTCCCGCTCATCTCCGCCCCTCTGCTTCTATTGGCCGCCTGCCGTGTGACATCGCTGTGATGCCGCACGACCCGCCCCCTTAGGAAGGAGGCGGGTCGCCAGCCAGAGCGATGTCGCAGGGCAGGTAAGTGCGTTTGTTTGCTACGGCAGCTATCACAAGAGATCGTATCTGCGACGGGGTCGGGCACTGTCGCGCTCGGCATCGCTACAATCAACTAGCGTTGTCGCGGCGTGCAAAGTACCCCTTAGACTCACTTGTAAAAGGGTTGGTGCCTCAGGATGGCGGATTTTTGATGTTGTACCGATATGTAAGAAAGGTAAGAGGGTGGATCCAGGTAACTACTGTCCAGTAAGTTCGGCATCAGTAGAGTGAAAAGTTTTTGAGGGCAATTTAAGGGTAGACATGCAAAAATATATTGCAGAAAATAATATAATAACTAACAGACATCATAGACTCATGTCTAACCAATATGTTGGGGTTCTATTAGGAGGTAAGTCCAAATCTGGATATTGGTAATGCAGCTGATATGATTTTTTTGGACTTTGCAAAGGCTTTTAATACTGTACCACATAGCCTTATACTAAAGCTCCAGAAGTTTTATATAGTCACTTTATGTTGTATTACTTTTTACTTCCCTGTACTCTCATACAATCCACTGTAATGCTTGATTATTGCAGTGGACTACACTGTGTGCAGAATTATTATGCAAGTTGTATTTTAGAGGATTTTTTTTATTATTGATCAACAACTATGTTCTCAATCAACCTAAAAGACTCATAAATATCAAAGCTTAATATTTTTGGAAGTTGGAGTGGTTTTTTTTCTAGATTTGGCTATCTTAGGAGGATATCTGTTTGTGCAGGTAACTATTACTGTGCAGAATTATTAGGCAACTTAATAAAAACTAAACATATTCCCATCTCACTTGTTTATTTTCACCAGGTAAACCAATATAACTGCACAAAATTTAGAAAAAAAAAAAATTCTGACATGCAAAAACAAAACCCCCCAAAATTAGTAACCAATATAGCCAACTTTCTTTATGTTGACACTCAACAGCCTACCATCCAGAGATTCTGTCAGTTGCTTGATCTGTTTACGATCAACATTGCGTGCAGCAGCCACCACAGCCTCCCAGACACTGTTCCGAGAGGTGTACTGTTTTTCCTCCCTGTAGATCTCACATTTTATGAGGAACCATAGGTTCTCTATGGGGTTCAGATCAGGTGAACAAGGGGGCCATGTTATTATTTTTTCATCTTTTAGACCTTTACTGGCCAGCCACGCTGTGGTGTAGTTTGATGCATGTGATTGAGCATTGTCCTGCATGAAAATCATGTTTTTCTTGAAAGATACCGACTTCTTCCTGTACCACTGCTTGAAGAAGTTGTTTTCCAGAAACTGGCACTAGGTCTGAGAGTTGAGCTTCACTCCATCCTCAACCCGAAAAGGTAGCACAAATTCATCTTTGATGATACCAGCCCATACCAGTACTCCACCTCGCTGGCATCTGAGTTGGAGTGGAGCTCTCTGCCCTTTACTGATCCAGCATCTTGCCTATCCATCTAGCCCAGAGTCACTCTCATTTCATCAGTCCATAAAACCTTTGAAAAATCATTCTTAAGATATTTCTTGTCCCAGTCTTGACGTTTTATCATATGTTTCTTGTTCAAAGGTGATCATTTTTCATCCTTGCTTACCTTGGCCATGTCCCTGAGTATGGCACAACTTGTGCTTTTTGATACTCCAGTAATGTTGCAGCTCTCAAATATGGCAAAACTGGTGGCAAATGGCATCTTGGCAGCTTCACGCTTGATATTCCTTGATTCATGGGCAGTTATTTTGCTCCTTTGTTGCCCAACACGCTTCTTGCGACCCCGTTGGCTATTTGCCATGAAACGCTTGATTGTTCGGTGATCACGCTTCAAAAGTTTGGCAATTTCAAAACTGCATCATCCCTCTGCAAGACATCTCACAATTTTGGACTTTTCAGAACCTGTCAAATCTCTCTTCTGACCCATTTTCCAAAAGGAAAGGAAGTTGTCTAATAATTAAGCACACCTTATATAGGGTGTTAATGTCATTACACTGCTCCTCATTACAGAGATGCACATCACCTGATTTACTTAATCTGTAGTTGGCTCCCAAGCCTATACAGCTTGGAGTAGCACAACATGTATAAAAAGTATCATGTGATCAAAATACTCATTTGCCTAATAATTCTGCACACAGTGTATATTGAAAAAATCTATAAAGACTAAGCACTGGACATGCTCTGATTTCATTATTTGGGAATTTTTAATTAGGTGCAAATTATAATGTTTACATTTCTTGGAATGAGTCTTCAACTTGGAGAAGAGCAAAGAAGCATGTTTGTTACTATGCAACTTTTTTGCTTAGTAAAAAATATCAGTTGTCATGATGTAATATAAGCTGTTAAAGGGGATGTCTCGGTTAAAAAGTCATATTTCTATATACCCTTCAAGTCCATTTTCAGCTGCTAGACGCAATAACTGGTTGATTGCAACTAGTACCATTTCAAGCTTTGGTGGGGAAACTTAACACAAACTTGCTTACTACCCAGATTTCAACTGTTGATGTGAGCCCACCCGTAGCGGTCGTCCCAGGGACTTCACTCCAACTTCAGGGACGCCACAGGGTCTCGACTCTTTGGTATTTCTGGAAACAGGTATGTCAGGTTTATTTATATGGGAGTCGTGACGCCACTGATGGTTTGCGGTCAGGGTTATGGGTGACCGCCACTGCAGGTTTATCGAGCGTCTGGGGATGATGGAGTCTGCAGTCTGATGGTGTGGCCTCCCGTGAGTGAGGCTGGCCCCAGGGGCTCGGGTGTGTGGAACAACAGGTCCCAGAATAACTCAGTCTCAGTCAAAGATGTCTTTCAACTGTTCTTTCTCACTTTTAGATGTTCTGTGAGGAACCCGGGCGATGCTGAGATTAACCAGGTGAAACCAGATATCCTTCATTCTGGTCTAAGGGTAACCATTAACTCGCCTTCCTAGCACATCTTGTTTCGGATAACCCCCGACTGGAAGTACCGGTGGGTCTATCTAGGGAAGCCGCTACTGCCTTTTCTCACCTTTTTGGCCCATCTGCCGGCAGCGTGGACCAGGTGAGATGGCTTCTGGCTCTGTCTCCTTATGGGTCCCCCTGTTGCTGCTGAGGCTCAGACTCTAGATGGTTGGTGAGCGACTTGCAGTTCCCGTCACCGGCAGGTTTAGCAGATCAATAAAGGGACATGTTCCCCGTGCGTGCCTAGTCACCAGCAGTCCCCATACTCGACTGCCTCTCTTCAGGTGTCTTTCTGACTGACTCTCTCTGGTCACCGTTCTCCCCCGCTAACGGCTACTTCACATGCAGGGTCTCACTAGAGTGTCTGTGTGTGTTCCTCTTGCAACTGCCGCACTCCACCCTGCAGACTGGCTCGCTCCTCATACTTTCCTAACAGCCTCTGCATCTTAGCTTCCAGCCCCTCCACTACACCCCTTGACAAGAATTGTAGGCCAGACCCCTCTAGGGACCTTACAAGGGTCCCATCTAATGGTGTGGGAGACCTGGTTTCTATGTGTCTGTGCGTACACACCCTATTCCAGCCTTTGGATTACCTGGAAGTACTTCCCCAGCATGGGTGCAGTACTCAGTGGTGCCTGACCAGGTCAGGGGCGCCACATTGGTAGTAGGATGCAGCCAGTCTTGGCTGAGAACTCAGGTTGTTACCTGTTATGATCTGGAACCATGGAAGACCACCATAAATCATTGGTAAAAGGTGACAAGAGCATTGGCAACTAATCTGGTCGCCATCCCCTTACTAACCATCAACACTAGAAGTACCCGAGGGGTGAACTAACATCCTGTGCACCGCAAACCCAGCCAGAGAGCTAGCTATCCTAAAGGAAGGAAAGATGAATAACTCTCTGCCTCAGAAAATAGATAAAGAATAGCAAGCCCCCCACACAAAGACTGCGGTGCTATATGAAAACACAATACACAGATAGATGATAGGATTAGCCAAAGGTGAGGCCCTACTGACTAAATAGGACAGGATAGGAAAGGAACTGATGGTGGCCAGAGAAAACCCTGCAAAAATCCAAAAACCTGATAGTACAAAAGGCCCTCAGATCACTAGATCTGAACTCCGTCCTATACCAGGCACTCTTGTCTTACCAATGAACAGAAAGCAGGAACCATTACAATTTTAAGAAGCAACAAACACATGGACTAATAGGAGCAATACTCCAAACATAGCTGCAGGGAGCTTCCCAGCTAAGTAACTGAGAGGGAAGATCCCTACATGCAAATAAACTGACAATAACACAGTAAATGACAAACTCAGATAATAGCAAAAAGACCAAACAACAAATAAAGAGCCAAGCACTTATCTGGAGTAGATGTGGTCTGGAGCAGGATGAAGCAGGCTGGTGAAAAAAAGAACAACTGCCATCCAGCATAGCCTGCTAGCAGACCAGGGTTTAAATATGCAGAGAGTTAGCAATGGAAAAGCCCATTGTTCAACACACCTGGTCTCTGTCCAAACCATTCCTGGCCACAAGAGGGAGCCTCACAGCAGCAAAAGCATAACTGACATTCACAACAGCTACCTATATTACTGTGTTCTTTGCATACCCCCTTGGTTTTCTTCACATAAAAATTATTTGCAGTGGGGAAATAAGTATTGAGCACGTCACCAATTTTCTATGTAAATATACAGTCATGGCCAAACGTTTTGAGAATGCTACAAATATTAATTTTTACAAAGTCTACTGCTTAAGTTTTTCTAATGGCAATTTGCATATTCTCCAGAATGTCATAAAGAGTGATCAGCTTAACAGCAATTACTTGCAAAGTCAATATTGGCTAAGAAAATGAACTTTAAGCCCCAAAAGACATTTCAACATCATTGCATTCCTGCCTTAAAAGGAGCAGCTAACATTGTCTTAGTGATTGTTCCATTAACACAGGTGTGGGTGTTGATGAGGACAGGGCTGGTGATCAATCAGTCATGATTAAGTAAGAATGACAACACTGGATACTTTAAAAGGAGGCTGGTGCTTGGTATCATTGTTTCTCTTCAGTTAACCATGGTTATCTCTAAAGAAACACGTGCAGCCATCATTGCTCTACACAAAAATGGCCTAACAGGGAAGAGTATCACAGCTACAAAGATTGCATCTCAGTCAACAATTTATCACATCATCAAGAACTTCAAGGAGAGAGCTTCCATTGTTGCCAAAAAAGGCTCCAGGGCGCCCAAGAAGGACCAGCAAACGCCAGGACCGTATATTAAAACTGTTTCAGCTGTGGGATTGGACTGCCAGCAGTGCTGAGCTAGCTCAACAATGGCAGCAGGCTGGTGTGAGTGCTTCTGCACGCACTGTGAGGCGGAGACTGCTTGAGCAAGGCCTGGTTTCAAGGAGGGCAGATAAGAAGCCACTTCTCTCCAGAAAAAAACATCAGGGACCGACTGATATTCTGCAAAAGGTACAGGGAGTGGACTGCTGAGTACTGAGGTAAAGTCATTTTCTCAGATGAATCCCCTTTTCGATTGTTTGGGACATCTGGAAAACAGCTTATTAGGAGACGAAGAGGTGAGCGCTACCACCAGTCTTGTCTCTTGCCTACTGTTAAGCATCCTGAAACGATTCATGTGTGAGGTTGCTTCTCAGCCAAGGGAATCAGCTCACTCACAGTCTTGCCTAAAAACACAGCCATGAATAAAGAATGGTACCAGAATGTCCTCCAAGAGAAACTTCTCCCAACTGTCCAAGAGCAGTTTGGCGCCCAACAATGCCTTTTCCAACATGATGGAGCACCTTGCCATAAAGCAAAGGTGATCACTAAATGGCTCATGGAACAAAACATAGAGATTTTGGGTCCATGGCCTGGAAACTCCCCAGATCTTAACTTGTGGGCAATCATCAAGAGACGGGTGGACAAACACAAACCAACAAATTCTGGCAAAATGCAAGCATTGCTTATGCAAGAATGGACAGCTATCAGTCAGGATTTGGTCCAGAAGTTGATTGAGAGCATGCCAGGGAGAATTGCAGAGGTCCTGAAGAAGAAGGGTCAACACTGCAAATATTGACTTGCTGCGTTAACTCATTCTAACTGTCAATATAACCTTTTGGTACTCATAATATGATTGCAATTATATTTCTGTATGTGATGTAAACATCAGACAAACACAATTAAAAACCAGAGGGCAACAGATCACGTGAAAATATAATTTTGGTGTCATTCTCAAAACTTTTGGCCATGACTGTATTTCTAAATATGTTATTGACATGATTTTCTCAACAGATGTTGTTAATCCATTCAACTCATATAAGCAAAGAAAATGAACCACACATGGACATAAATTAATGATTAAGTTAGTGCTTCTAACAAAAACCTTTGCTGGTATTGGCAGCTTCAAGATACCTACTGTATGGAGAAACTAGTAATTTGCATTGCTCAGTTGTTATTTTGGCCAAACACTCTTCAAATCCTGAAGGTTGCATGGGCTCTATTTATGAACTTTGAGTTTAGTTCCTTAAAGACATTAATCAGTAGAGGAGGGACTCTGGACCAGGAGAAACCTTTTGGCGGGCAGTCCATTTTTTTCCTTAACTTTATTTCTGGATGTTGCTGCAGGCAATCTCAGCGTAACAAACATCCACAAGGTTCAGACAAGGTTCCGACACAAGGGCTTATGGGATTGACTGCCTGTCACATGTTCATCTACAGATAAATTGCGAACATGTTGCATCGGTGCCATTTTATGAATGTAAAACATTAGGACACCGGTGCTACTGCCGATGCTGCTAGACAGTTAGCTTAGACAGGGGTTTAATGCTAGGTAGTTGACATAGATAGGAGAGCGATAGTTTAAAATAGGGATTTGCAATCTAGGTAAAGGTGTGTGTCCCACAAATCAGCATATTTCATGAAATAGGGATTGATGCTTGTAGTGCCTGCTAAAGAGTTGCCAGTACAGCATCTAATAGGTATTGCTATGTATTACTGCCTGCTCCAAATTACACAGTCCAACACATTTATAGGTATTGTTATTTATGACTGCCTGGCGTAAAAAACCTGCTAGGGAAGTATGTAAAAAGGGTTTCTTGGTGAATTTTAATTGCCTGTTCAAAATTCAAAAAAACACAGTTATTGGTATTGTTACCTATTAGTGCCTGGCCTAAAAGTTGCTAGTGAATTGTCTAAAAAGTGGTTCACGGCAACTTTAACTTCATGCTCAAAATTATCAAGCGAAATATATTTCTAGGTATTGTTAGTGGTGGCTGCTGAAAATTTGCTATTGAACAAGCTAAAAAAGACTTTTTGGCACTTTTCCGTGTCTTCTCCAAATTATGCAGTGAACCGCATTTGTGGTTAGGGGTACTTTTTAGTGCCTTCACAATATTGCCAACTCAGGCAGGAAATAAATAATTTATTTTTTGTGTTAGGTATTTGACAGATGTAGCTGTAGGGTTGCAAAACATCTGTTTGAAAAAGGAAGGGTACATCAACCATGGGTAGTAAATCACGACGAGGCTTGTCATGGATGTAGGAATAGGCAAAGTTGGAGGTGTACTTGTGGGAAGTTCTGTTAGTCCTTTCACAAAAGGATTGCCCTAATTACCCTCTTTTTTGTACAATCTAGTCTAAAAAGGCTTGACAAAAAAGGAGCTCCTTATAAACAAATCTTTTGCTTAACCCCTTCACAACGTGGCGATTTTCCATTTTTCGTTCTTGTTTTTCCTCCCGTTTTTCCAAGAACTCTAACTATTTATTTTTTCATCAATATAGCTTGTTTTTTCAGGGACGAGTTGCACGTTTGAATGACACCATTGTTCCAGTCACACTGGAAAATGGGAAAAAAATTCCATGTGTCGGAAAATTGCAAAAAAAGTGTAGTTGCACAATTGTTTTCTGTTTTTTCATTTACCATGTACAATGTAAGTAAAACTGACCTGGCAATATGAGTCCCCAGGTCAGTACGAGTTTGTAGATACCAATTTGTATAAATTTACTTTTATCTAAGTGCTGCAATAAATTTCAGAAAATGTTTAAAAAAATAATTGCCCTTTCTTTGATATTTTCCAAGACACATAGCGTTTCCATTTTTCGAGATCTGGGGCTGTGTTATGGCTTATTTTTTGCGTCTTGAGGAGAGATGAGCGAACCGGTCGCGGTTCGGCTCGAGCTTGGTTTGCTGAATGGAGGTTGAGTTCGAGTTCGGTTCGGCAAACTGCTCAAATCCCATAGGAAACAATGGGAGGCAATGACAAACACATAAAAACACCTACAAAACACCCTCAAAGGTGTCCAAAAGGTGAAAAACAACTCACAACACAACACAAACACATGGGAAAGTGACAAGGATATATACTCATGTGAAAACAAAAGAGCTGGACAAGGAAAAAGAGGAGGAGACACAGATATATGAGTATATGCAAGGGAACATCGATGCCATTATTGTGCAACTTGAGCCTTGCTCATTTTAGGCTTCCAATCTGGATAAATTGCCTGAGCTCGCCACGTATGCCTTGGGGATCTTGTCGTGTCCCGCAGCCAGCGTTCTCTCAGAACCTGTCTTCAGTGCTGCTGGGGGTCTGCTGACAGATAAGCACACGCGTTTTTCCACTGACAATGTGGACATGGCTCTCAGAGGACTTTTCTTCCCCTGGGTAATCCAGGGGAGGCGAAAAGCACGCGTATTTTTGAGAGTGCTTCATGCAAAGCATCTTTTTCATTTTGAAAAGGGGGGTCAACTGATGCCAGTCAAGTGGGGGGTGTGTGTGGCCCAATTAGTGGAACCAAGGGAGACTGTGGTTGGAGTCCCCTTGCTGTGTTTCTCAAAGAACCAAGATGAACAAGTCATGGCTCTCAGAGGACTTTTCTTCCCCTGGGTTAGCCAGGGGAGGCGAAAGGCACGCGTATTTTTGAGAGTGCTTCATGCAAAGCATCTTTTTCATTTTGAAAAGGGGGTCAACTGATGCCAGTCAAGTGGGGGGTGTGTGTGGCCCAATTAGTGGAACCGAGGGAGACTGTGGTTGGAGTCCCCTTGCTGTGTTTCTCAAAGAATCAAGATGAAGAAGTCATGGCTCTCAGAGGAATTTTCTTCCCCTGGGTCAGCCATGGAAGGCGAAAGGCACACATTTTTGAGAGTGCTTCATGCAAAGCATATTTTTAATTTTGAAAAGGGGGTTCAACTGATGCCAGTCAAGTGGGGGGTGTGTGTGGCCCAATTAGTGGAACCGAGGGAGACTGTGGTTGGAATCCCCTCGCTGTGTTTCTCAAAGAACCAAGATGAACAAGTCATGGCTCTCAGAGGACTTTTCTTCCTCTGGGTCAGCGGTCACACTGGAGTGGGATGCGGGATTCCGTAAAGGCGTGGTGCCGAGAGTGCGGCCCTTGTACGCTGAGAAGACGGGATGAAGCTAGCCAAAGGACCCCGCTGCAGCCGATTTTTACCCACCAGCCGCTGGAATTGGTTGCCTTGGACCATGTTAAGCTTGCGCCCAGCCAAAATGTGTACACCTACGCCTTAACCATCGTGGACCACTACTCCAGATTCATGGTGGTTGTCCCGGTAAAAGATCTGACTGGCTGCACCGCTGCCAGGGCCTTTCAAGCTTACTTCTGCCGGCCCCATGGCTACCCGGAAAAGGTGCTTATGGATCAGAGTCCGGCCTTTGAAGCAGAAGTGTTTTAGGAGTTCTGCCACTTGTACGGATGCAAGAAAATTCGGACCACCCCCTACCATGCCCAGACCAATGGGATGTGTGAGAAAATGAACCATGTGGTCCTGAACCTCCTCAAAACATTGCCCCTGGAAGAGCGGAACTTGTGGCCAGAGAAGCTACCCGACTTGGTAGATATGTGCAACAACATACCCTGTAGTTCCACCAAGTGTACCCCGGTGTACCTGATGAGAGCCCAACCCGGGCGAATGCCGGTAGACTTAGAGATGGGCTTGGAAGCGCCCAAAGCCCTGCCCTCCACTTCCAGCTGGGATGCCAAATACCAAGTACAGTACCGGCGGATTCGGGAGTATGTGGAGCGGAGCCTGCGTCAGAGCCAGGAGAAGAGGGAATAGCGCTTTCACCAACGAGCTCCGGCTACTCCCTTTGAACCATTAGATGTAATGCTGAAGCGTAAACGCAGAACCCATAAGCTTGACGATCAGTGGGAGAGGACCCTGTATGTTATACAGCCCACCGGATGGCAGAATGAGAAGACCTACCTGATCAGTCGCGACCAGGGGAAAACCACGGCTACCATTTCCAGGGACCACCTGAAGAAATGCCTGGATCATCTGAAGTTGGTAGAAGAGGCCTCAGTTCCCGTGCCTCGTGACGAGGCCACGAAGAAGGAGGTGATCCATACCGTCATGGGAGATTTCCCAGCAGACTGGCCCATGCAGAATGGTGCAGTGATTGTTCCTGTGATAATGTTCCCGCAACCCGCGGAAGAAGTGGAGAAGGAAACGCCAGCCAGAGAACCAGCAGAGCCAGTGCCCAGCGATGCACCAACTTCCAGTGCCCCTAGGCCTCTACCTACTCCACCCGACACCTGGGAAGGGGGACCTGTTGTCCCCACTCCCCCCGTTACCTTCCACTGACACCCTAGTACTGAGACAATCCACCTGCCCCAACCTAGGCAGGCCCCCACTTAGGTACAGGGAGACTGCCATTTAGGGGTGCGAGACTTGATTGTGTACATAAGCTGAATAAACAAATAACCAATTGACGAGACACTCACCTGATTAGGCTATAAAGGACCCGTCACCGTTGGGACTCATGTTAATCCCCGTTTAACCCCAGTTGCGTGAGTGACTGCTCATGGACAAGGCTGAGGACTTGCTGGCCACCCAAAAGCTATTGGGCTTGTAAATATTGCCCCATCCTGCCCCTTTTAGCATGCCTTCCCATTCCGTTAGCCTCCGGAGAGGCAGTTTGGAGGTAGGACCTGCAACAGAGCAGGCTGGGGTCCGGTCACCACTGGGACCGGTGAACATCCTCCAGGGAGCCCTTGAGCAACTACCGGGTGCGCCGCACCATACCCGTTCCCGCCTGGGTGATCTGGCCTTGTTCCTGTTTCCGGACTGGGGAAAAGGGGTGCTGCCCGTTTCTTAGGGGCAGCATCAAGGCTAGGTTGTTTGGGTGGGAAAGGCGGAAGGACATGAACCTGTTCCGTTAATTAAAGTTATGCAACGTTAAAGTAAAATGCCTCCCGTTATGGGAAGACTTTAAGAAATCTTATATATTGTAATAATGTTATTATACATGTAACTGTTCCCGTTTTTCCAGTTAAAAGAAAAAGAATACAAAAAAAAACGGAGTTGGTCAGGCAGCCCGCGGACGGTCTGCATTAAACCAAGGGGGAATGTGATGCCCTGGACCCCAGGGGTCACAGGTAACAACACCCACCACATCACACACACACACCCATCCCTTGTGAGAAAACACCCGTCACCAGAAAGGGAGACCTGATGCCTCCCTCAGGGCTAGAAGGACACACCAAGTGGGCAGAGTCAGGCAGAAAGGCACGCCTACCGAGGAGACTACTGTCCTGAGGCAGGAAATACAAACAGTTTTAGTCAGGGAGTAGTAGTGAGTGGAGTTGGAGAGTTAGAGTTGACAGGAGGTGTGGAGGAAAAAAAAGCTGTCAGGGACCCGGGTTGGAGCCTGGGATCCCCGTAACATCAGGCAAGCAGACGGTTGTGGCCGCCTGTAGGAGTACCGGTATAGCGACCGGCGGAACCATAGGGACCGGGCCAGGGTTGGAGCCCGCCGGACCTGAACCGGGCAGTCAACAGCTAATCAGAGCCTCAGTAACTGGGTACTCAGACCCCATCCTAGCTTGGAAGCCACTGAGTTTAGACAAATTCATTGATTGCAGTCTGGACCTCACGGGTTCATCCTCACCCAAAGTCCCGAAAGAAGGCAACAGCCCACCGATACCGGGTGAGAGCCACCGCCAAGGGCCAAACACCCAACAGGCCAGCGCCTGCGGGCAACCGAGGGCTCTTCCAGCTGCTAAATGCCGGGGAGCGGGCTACCACTGCCCAGGCAGAGGAGCCAACAGTAAAAACAAAAAGTGCGAGGGAAAGGGGCAACCATCCGCCTCACAAGGGACACAAGCAGGTGGCTGTGGGACCCGACCATACCGAACTTTAGTTTACCAGTGACTCTGAGTGTGAATTAATAGTGAGTACACCAGTGCCATCTGGGCTTGACATCGCACCCCAGTACGGCACTTTGCACCCCGACATCATCGCCCATTCCACCGGGCCCCGGGACACACCACCCCTACCCACGGAGGGGCTAACATCCAGGCTGCGCCTTCAACACTGATCCCAGGAGCCCCCTTCACTCCAGCCGCAGCGGTGGTGCATCCCGTCACCACGACCCGTGGGAGGCGTCACGACCCGTACAACGACAACGCAGCCCCCGGCTGCGAACCTCGTCCCACACCACCTCTCCACTGCCTCCCCTTAACAGAGCCCCGTGGCCCCTGGTCTGGAGGCGCTCGAGCCACCGACAACCCGAGCTCGGACCTCGAGCGGTTCGGCCCTGCAAGGGAGCGGCCGAGCCCCTCTCAGGGCAGTAAAATAACACTTTGATGAATCAGAGAATGTATCTTTTTAAAGTCCCATTAAACACATCCTTGGTGCCCTATATTATTGCTAAACAACTGTTTTACAGAAGAGACTAACTTAGATAGTTATAGTATATCAATATTTCTCCCTGCAAAAGCATTACACAACATGCATATGGGCTCTGTGAGGAATTCATCAATTGTCACTTAAATGGATAAGCACTGCACTTTATTCTAGTCATATTATATGATCATATGGGCACAAATCACCAGTTTTTGCATAATTTTTTATGCATTTTGCACACTTTTTTTTCCACTGGTGAATAACGCAGACAAAAACTCTGAAAGAATTGAAATGTTACAGATTATTTTGTGCAAGGAAAACAACTCTACAAGTCTACTTCATTTCAGGTTTCTCATTGACTTTTCTGACATAAGGATGCCGCTTGCAGTTTTGGAACAAAACTGCACTAGAAAATGCATAAAAATTGCGATAAAATGCACTATGTGCACACAGTCTTATTGTGCCACAGACTGTTCTATGTATATAACAGAATTCAGAAAAAGGAATATAATATTCTTTTTCAACATTTAAATCCCATGAGTTAGGAAAGCTAGGTAAAGTACCTTTTATACTTAATAACACTGCTTTTAAATCTCTGGAGAACATACATCTCATTATGCTACATGTCTAGAGTACTTAATGCTGTCTTTATGAAGAAATGAACTCCTGTTGTGCTTTACTGTACTTCTTCAGCACCAGAGCATTCATTAGGACACTACAGTGGTGAAGCAGATATATGAAGTGTTTCATTTTATCTCTTTATGCAGAGACAAAGAAGAGAAGGGCAGATATAGTCACTGCTAGAAAAGTCAAGCTTTAGTGTATGAAAAAGTAAGATAAACAAATGTTTTCTTATGAAAAGAGGAATGAATTGGGAAATAATACACAGGCTGTGAATAAAGCCCTATAAAGGTGTAAGCACACTTCAATTATTGCATAAGCCACACAGATGCATAGAGCAGTTTAATTATTATCAATGATACAAAGCACAGCATGTTCTTTTGTGAGCACACAAGGCATTTGGAGAAGATGGTATATCTGCCATGTTCTGTTACAAAAGAATTTTCGGAGATGCTATTTGTGTTTGTCATTTAAATCTGTTGCATTATGGCAAACATTAAATGAATAATCTTTTTGCAACGTAAATATGCTGCTATTATAAACCAATTGTCAAACTTTACCATGGTATGTTATCCAAATAAATACAGCGAACAAAAAAGGAATCTTCAGATTAAATGGACACATTTCCATAATAAAAAAAAATAAAAAAATACTCAATCGTTTCTGTAAAACTCATGACTTGTCATTTTTATTAATAAATGTGGAAAAGTCCATGTTTAGCACCATGTTAAACCATATATGCAAATAAAGGTCATGTGACAAAAAGGATAAGAAAAAATTGGTAATTATTTTGCAACTAATCACACATGCCATTTTCTTTCATTGAAAAAGTTAATTTATCACATATTTGTCTACATACATTGTAATTTAACAAACTTAGACATTTGTGTATAAACAGTGACCAAGGAACTGCAGAATTCTAGTGCAGATAAGTTGGTCTAAGGCCCCCTTCACACATCCGTGTCTCCGGTACATGTGCCATCCATTTTCACACATGCCCGAGACACTGACACACGTAGACCCATTAAAATCAATAGGTCTGTGCCCATGTGCGTGTTTTCACATGTGTCCATGTGGAGCATGCATGTGTCCATGTGCTCCACACGTAAACATGTCCGGTAATCTCCAGCAGCATGAGTGCCACACGGACCGCACAGATGGGATCTGTGTGACATCAGTGTGACATATACCAGAGAAAACCACGTTTCTACGAAATAAAATTAATTTCTACACTCACCTTCTCCACCACTGGTGTCTTCGGCCCTGCTGTCACTTGCTTCCAGCCCCCACTCATTATGCTCATTGCATATTCACTGCACCAAGGATCGGAAGCAGCAGCAGCAGCGGGGAATCAGCAGGGCCAGAGACCCTAGAGTGGAAGACATCAGCACCACGGAAAGCAGCGCCAGGGACAGGTGAGCATAAAGTTCCTGTTCTCTATGTATTATCACGGATAGCACACAGAGAGCACTCATGTGCCAAAATCACGGCACATGGAGGCCATACGCACCTTTTACACGTTCGTGCAATATATGTGGTTTTTCACGGACATGTGAAAGTGCCTAAAAGAGTTCCTACGTCAATATTCATTATTTATATGAGCAAGCAAAAATGCTTTGAATGCCCCTAAAGTCCTACCCTTGAAATGTAGTGCAATCAAAAGCAATCAAAATATCCTGTTTACCACAAAATGGTGTCAATAAAAACATCCTCCTGGTGAACAAAAATAAATCCTCACACATATTCAATAACATAAAAATAAGAAATGCATGGGTCTCAGAAAATGGCAACACCAGCCAAATAGTTTCTACAAGGTTCAGATTTTTTTTAACAACTATAAGCTGAAAAAAAATGTAATGTTTAATATCACATTAATCATAATGACTTGAAGAAACTTCTACTTAAAATCAAGACCAAAATGTTATAACAGAATTCTGTTTGCTTGTTTTTTTAACTTTTTCACCAGGCTTGATTTTTTTCTCAATACCCACTACATGATAGGGTAAAATAAATGGTGTCATTCACAAACACAAGTAATCTCATGAAAAAAACTTTTTATGGCTAAGGTGATGGAAAATTAAACATAATTATATTTGTTTTTGAAGAAGTGGAGGATAAATGAATAGTGGGGAAGAAAGAGAGTGAAGGATAAATAGAGGGACAGAGGAAGTAAGAGAGAGGGAGATTATTCAAATTCAATTTGACCTGCTGATGTTAACAAATTTGACCAAAACTCAATTTTTCAAATTAATTATTTAATCTCTACTTGATACGATTTACACAAGAAAATTACATAAAAAAACAAAGACTAAGGGGTACTTTGCACACTACAACATCGCAGGTACGATGTCGGTGAGGTCAAATCGAAAGTGATGCACATCCGGCGTCGCTGTCGACATCGGAGTATGTGAATCCTTTTTACTACGATTAATGAGCGCAAAAGCGTTGAAATCGTATGATCGGTGTAGTGTCAGTAATATTCATAATTTCGGAAGGACCGATGTTACAATGTTGTTCCTCGTTCCTGCAGCAGCACACATCACTGTGTGTGAAGCTGCAGGAGCAAGGAACATCGCCTTACCTGCGTCCCGCCTGCAAGGAGTTGGGCGGGATTTAACATCCCACTCATCTCTGCCCCCCTGCTTCTATTGGCCGCCTGCCGTGTGACGTCGCTGTGACGCCGCACGACCTGCCCCCTTAGGAAGGAGGCAGTTTGCCGGTCAGAGCGACGTCATAGGGCAGGTAAGTGCATGTGAAGCTGCCGTAGCGATAATTTTCGCTATGGCAGCTATCATAAGATATCGCAGCTGCGACGGGGAGGGGACTATCGCGCTCGGCATTGCTACCATCGGCTTGCAATGTCGTAGTGTGCAAAGTACCCCTTAAAGCTAACAAAATATGGAGAAAAAAAAGTTTTTATGCCATGACGTATGTTTTCTTGTAAAAAACTACTAACACGAGCACACAAATTACCCATATTGGAAATTGCCACATGTGTAAACCTGTAAAAAAAATGAACACATTGTTTCTATCACTCTGTAAACAATGTATGCATAAAAGATGCAAAAGTTAAGGCAACACTCCTGAAGATGATTCAGGGAGAGGGAAAAACATGTTAAATTACCTGTGACATATTGAATAAATCCAATACAAAACAGTCTACTAAAAAAAACAAAAAAAAAGCCCACTACCATCATTTAGGGGAAAAAACGGACTGATGTAGACTAAAGCTTTGGGGAGGGCAGTTTCTCAGCACATTATTTATGAATCTGTCATAGAAAAGTACACATAACAGAGAAGAGTAGAAAGGGGTGATTAATGCCGCGCCAAATGATCACTGTGCAGATATCAGATTAACGTGTCTTTATTGTTGGCATAGGTCTACGCGTTTCAGGAGCTCTGCTCCCTTCCTCAGGACCGTTAAGCACCAAAGAAACATCAAATCTCTGTGATTTGATGTTTCTTTGGTGCTTAACGGTCCTGAGTAAGGGAGCAGAGCTCCTGAAACGCGTAGACCTATGCCAACAATAAAGACACGTTAATCTGATATCTGCACAGTGATCATTTGGCGCGGCATTAATCACTCCTTTCTACTCTTCTGTTATCTGCCAATGGGTGGCTGCAGCCTTGATCTAAGTTACACACGCGAGTAAAGTAGTTGTGACTTTCACAACTGCATCTGGTGAGTATATTACTCCCCCCTCCTCACCCTGCATATATTGGGGTAATACCCTATCTGCGCTTTTATCTCCACAGCTTTTTTCTAAAAAAGTACACATAGCAACTAATCACAGGTCATATTTCATTTTTCCAGAGCAGAATAAAAAAAACTTGAAAAAGCCAGGTCATGTAAAATACAGAGCACCAGCATTCACAGTAAATCAGCATTTCTGCTAAAAAGAGCATCACTCTGATCAAGAGAAGTGATTGGAAATTATGTAGGCATAAAGTCCTCTAAGACTAATATAATCATTAAAAAATGTAAAAAAAAGGTTTAAAAAATATGAACCCCCTAAAAACAACAAAAAATTGAAATCCCCCTTCTTTTGCTCCTCTGAAAATAAAGCAACAAAAGATTACACATATTTGTCATTTCCGTGTTCAGAAATTCCCAATCTACCAAAATATAAAAACAAGTAATCTGATCAGCAAAGGGCATAGAGGGAAAAAAAATCAAAATGCCAGAATTGCAGTTTTATGGGTTGCCACAACATTGTAATAAAATGCAATAGCAAGTGATCAAAACATCAAACTACCTAAAAATAGTATAGTTTAAAACATCAGCTGAACACACAAAAAATAAGCCATCACTGGGCCCAAGATCCCAAAAAATGAGAATGCTATGAGTCTTGGAAAATAGTGACAAATGCGCAACTCTTTTTAAAATAATTTTTTTTTTGCAACTTAGATAAATGTAAAACTATACATATTTGGTATTTGTGAACTCAAACTGACCTGGGGAACCATATTACTAGGTAGGTTTTAGCTATAGTGAACAAAGTAAATAAAAAAAAAAGAAAAATTAAATGTGGAATTGTACTTTTATTGCAATTTCACCATACTTGGATTTTGTTTCCATTTTCAAGTACATTATGGGTCAGAAAGAATGGTGTTATTAAATATTACAAGTCCTCATAAAGCTACTTTGATGAAAAATCAAAAAGTGATGACTCTTGGAAGAAGGGGAGGAATATACAAAAACGGAAAATAGCCCGAGGTGTAGGGGTTAATCTCAGAGTACAGTAAATGAGACAATCATAGACCTTTATAAGGGATAGAACAGCTGAAGAAAAAAACATAAATTGCACGTCCAAAAATCATACTTTGATCTAATGCCCCTAGGAAAACATTTATATACCTGAACATGTGGTTCTTGTTTTAATATTCTGATCAGACTGTATGAAGCCCACTGCCATGTCTCGGAAAACCTCTGAGTGGAACCCACTGGGCAGGAGATGTCCAGCAACATAGTGCAGGTTAAAAATGGTAGACACGTCCCAGCTCCCACGCTAGTGCCCTGGCATTTGATTGCCTAGATTGCATCATGAAGGTGGTGGGCGCATGCGCTTGCGCTCTCCTCTAAACACCAAGAGGACATGGCCAGTCTATTTCCAGCTGCGGGGCAATTTCAGGGCTGCACACAGAATGTGTGCATTACCTACTACTTTCCCCCTAAGGAAGTGGCGGCATACCCTGTGAGACCGTGAAATATGCATTGGAGCACTTGTACCTCAAATCCTGCAGGCATTATTTCTCAAACAGGTAATACTCCGTACATTTGTGGGGCTTTCTCTCTCACCTAACCGTGATTTTGTTCTGCTGTCCATGAATTTTCGGCACCTTCCATTATCTATGGCTGTAATTTAAACAGCCTATAATCTATGCAGATGCTACTACTAGTTCTGTCCTATTGTATGCAACCCACTTGAGTAGGCACCCCCATCCCAGGATCTGAGCAAATTTTTTTTCCACATTCACCCTCCTGCTATCTTTTCTTGTCATGTTTTTAATGTATGCACTTTTGCACTTTGTGTAATATTTTTACAATAAATATGTCATGATTCAGCATATGCTCATTGTTCTCCAGTTTTTATGATGTCTATTATGAGTTGTTGCTAACACGTGGGGGGCTACAGGCATGCCCTGATATTGTATTTGATTTAATGGATTCAAAGTATTTGATAGAAAAAAAAACATGATTACCCCCCCAAAAAAAGTTACAATGAAAATATGTTCATTAAATATACAACATATCACTTTTGATGTTTAAACCATTTGGAATATGAGAATCCAATTCAAAAATCAAATTTGCCTCCTATTATTTCAATGAATGCTATTTATCACCTGCACATTTGGGTGCATTGATTTTTTCAAAGGCTGTCACTTTCAGATGTCACCAACATCTCCCCTATGAACACCTAGAAAGTTTTCTGGAATTCTCCTCCTCAGGAGACACACAGTGCAACCAACATGCTGTAAATGTAATTTATAGTACGTTGGTTGCAGTACGTGTGGCGCCCCTGACCTGCTCTGGCACAATTGAGTACTGCACCCATGCTGGGACAGTACTTCCAGGTAACCCTAAAGGCCAGAAAGAGGTGTGTACGCACAGACACATAGCAACCAGTTCCCCCACACCATTAGATGGGACACTTGGGTAGTCTCTGGAGGGGTCTTGCCTTCAATTCTTATCAATGGGTGTAGTGGAGTGGCTAGTAGCTAAAGTGCAGAGGCTGTCAAGAAAGGAGTGGAGCGAGCCAGTCTGGTAGTGGAGTGCGGCAGTTGCTAGGAGACATGCGTGGCCACTAGTCAGACCCTGCGCGGTGAAGTGACAGTTGGCGGGGGAGAACGGTTACCGGGTCAGTTAGTCAGTCAGAGAGGATGGGGGCTGCCGGTAGCTAGGCACGTACGGGGAACAGGTCCGTAGAGCAGATTTCAGTTTTAACTATCTGCTAAACCTGTCGGTGAGGGGAACTACAAGTACCTCACCAACCACAGGGAGTCCGAGCCTCAGCAGCAACGCATGGACCCATAAGGGGAAAGAGCTTGAAGCTGCCTCACCTGGTCCATGCTGCCGGCAAATGGTCTAAACACAGGGGAGAAAAGGCAGTTGCGACTCCCTGGATAGACCCCATGGTACTTTAAGTCAGGGGTTATCTGAATTAAGAAGTGCTAAGAAGGCGAGCTAACTGTTTACCATTCGACTGGTCCGAAGGAGTCCTGGTTCTTACCTGGTTAATCACAGCATCGCCCGGGTCAGCTTACCTTAACAACTGAAGTGAGTAAAAATCAGTTAAAAGATTTTTGGACTCTGCCTGTGTTATTTTGGAATCTGCTACCCTGCTCAATCGAGCCCCTGGGTCCTGCCTCGCTCACGGGAGGCTACGTCACCTGGCTGCAGACCACATTAGCCCCAGACGCTCATAAAACCTGCAGTGGCGGTCATCCACATCCCTGACCGCAAACTGTGAGTTGAGTCATGACACATACAAAGTAAAAACTGACAGTACCTGTTGCCATACTGAAGAAGCCCTGTGACGTCCCTGAAGAGACTCAACATCCCTGGGGTGACACATGCGCAGCCAACAAACAATGAATTTATAAAAAGAAAATAAGCAGCACACAGATTAAATTATAAAAAAGTGGGCTACTGAATGTATACCACATTGCGACTGCTGTGTACACATTACATAGGAGACCAACTGCTATATATACATAATATAGGTTATTGTTATGATCCAGTAATCATGGAAAATCACAAAAAAATCCCATTAGTAGAAAAAACACCAAGAAAAGCAAGAGTAGTTTGAACCTGAGCTGACGTCAATCCCCTAACTATCAGACTACACTAGAAGTAGCCGTGAAGTGTTCCTAAACTCCTAGACACCACGTCACAGCTGGAGAAACTAGCTACACCTCACAGATAGAAATGAGGAAACCTACCTTGCCTCAGAGAAGTCCCCAAAGGAATAGCCAGCCCCCGACATATAGAGATTACGGTGATATAGGAAAACACGATACACAGATAAGACAAATAGATTTAGCAAAGGCGAGGCCCGACTACCTAGATACAAGGGAAAGAAAAGGAAACTGATTGCGGTCAGTACAAAAACCCTGCAGAAAAATACCAATCTCCTGATAGTAAAAATGGCCCTGGAGGTCAAACGACCTCACCCCCGCTATATCAGGTACTCTTGAAAATAATGGAAGAAACAAATACCAAAAAGAACACAAAAAATACAAAAGTGCAAATAATCAAGTTTGACAGGGAGAATCTCCCTTTTCTTGCAGAGAAGGTAGCAAAGAAGAACCCGCATACTCATCAAACTAGACAAGCAAATGTTCACCTGCAAGAAAACAAATTTCAAGCAAAACAAGAGAAAAACAAACACCCTAAGGTGTAAACCAGTTAGCAAAGCAAAAGCTTGCAAACTTATCTGCAGAGGTCTTGCACAGGAAAACAGGGAAGGACAGAACTCCAAAACAGGTTCAGAGACTGAGGAAAATTAAACTATCACCGGTGCCAGCAAGGCAAAAAGTTCTCTCCTATATACACCAGGTTTGTCTGCAATAGGGCTTTCTTAATTCCGAATTAACGCCGACACCTGTCTGAGTAACAGACTCAGACTAAGCTTGACTACTATTCCTGGCCACCAGAGGGAGCTCCAAAAGAGCACCCACACAGATGACATTCACAACAGGTGATGCTACAACTGTTGTATGTCCACTTAGTGAGGGATACTGCCAGCAATCGCAATATCACCTAACTAATTAACATACAGAAGCCACAGTATCACCATTATAATGTATATGAACTGCTGTATATACATTATGTAGGTGATACTGCAACTGCTGTATGTACATTACTTAGATAATACTGCCAAGAGTTAATGTATCAGCTATATGATGTACATACAGCAGTCTATATACATTAAATAGGTGATACTGCGATTGCTATATATACATTACAATACAGACACTGCTAGCAGTCTCTGTATCACCTACTTAATGTACATACAGCAGCCGTAGAATAACCTACATAATTTATATAGACTGCTCTATGTACATGTTATAGCTGTTACTCTGACTGCTGGCAGTATCACCTATGTAATGTACATACAGCAGCCACAGTATCACCTGTATAATGTACACACAGCAGTCGTTTGAGATATATATATATATATATATTTTTTTTTTTATGGCGATGCTGTGGCTGCTTTATCTACATTACTTAGGTAATACTGCGGCTCTTATATGTACATTACATAGATAATACTTCCAGCAGTCAAAGTGCCACCTATATAATGTGCAGTACATCCAGTAGTCTATATACATTATATAGGATATACTGCCACTGCTGCATGCTCATAGAAATTGTCATATTGAAACTCACCCAGATGGGGGAGGGTGCAGAGCTGAATGGTCCAATGTAGTGTGACAGGCATTGGGCAGCAGAAGACTAGGATCCCCAGGACTGGTGAGGATAGGTCCACTATTCGCCTTCAAAAAGACATTCTGATGCTGGCTTTGGCCAGTGTTAGATAGAAAGGCATGTGTGCACCGTGGCAACCTTTCTCTAAGTGCGCGCTGTAGCGGCCTGTGTCAGAGCAAGTGCGCACACACACTTAAATGGCTGGTGGCTTTGAACGGCAAAGTGGACAGCTGGGTCTTTAAGACTCTGGTGTAAATCCCTGTGTGTGCATGCGCTTTGACATAGGCCACCATGTTGCGCACAGGACTGTACTCCACAGTCTTAAAGGAGCCAGTGGCTGGAAAGCAGGCACCGTGATGGCCCTCCATGCACATTTCCATCACGGCCCAACAGGAAAATCCCTCTTGTGCCAGATTACCAGTCCACAATACAGATAATAAGCTGCACACTAACCACTACAAAAATATTAACATGAAAAATGTCTTTTTTCTGATTAGATTACCAGTCCAGGCCTGATTTAATTAATATATTACTCATGCTATCAAGTACCAATTGAATGTAATGTAATAACATAATCTATGGTGCTAATAAGCAATATAAATTACTATATGCCATTTATGCTACCTTAAAAAAATTAAAGATATACATATTATCTTTCATCACACTATTAGTTATAAGAGTGAAGCAGGTACTAAGAAATATGAATGCCTATGTAATAGCTAGCTCCGGAGCAGTTAACACAAGTCATTTAGATATAAGAACCTTTTTGCTCCTTTTGTTACTCTTGTTATATTACTGTTGTGTAGGCAGTTATACAGCAGCAAGGTAGCGTACTTAATCACACTCAATTGGTCTTTATAAAACATGTTACGCTTCTATTAGAAAGTTATGAGACTGGGAAAACAGCCAGCCTAGGAATAAAATAAACCATCTAAAAAAATGAACTCAGCAGTTTCTCTTGCAGCTTGTCCACTTTTATTTTCTTTCAGCTATTTATAAAACAAAACCTTTTCTTATATTGTTTGTGTACATGATATCATGGTGTATACAGAGAATGGTTATAATCACTGCCTGTAAGCAGATATAAACTGGTTTCTGCAATACATCTTTGGAAGAAAAGTTGACTTATTCAGACATCATCTATCCATATACTGTATTATTAGTGATTCAAAATAAGAGCAAAAGAAAAAAAGAAAAGCAGTTTGATGATGCATTATAATAACCTCAGTGTAATCCTAAGGCTGAATTCACATGATGGTATGCATCCCATGTGAGTGCATCTGATGCGATATGCTAATGACCCTGACAATAGCAGCATGCTGTGACTTTTCCCTCATCCAGAATCTGATTAAGAAAAAAGCTGACCATCTGCTCTCCCTCTCCCGAAACAGCTGTCTGCGGATGGATACCTGGCCTTGGTATTTCCCTTGTCATATCTTTAAACTCGTCAAGAGCTGGATATTGACTAAAAGGGCCACTTAATATGGTGGTTATGGTGGTCTCCTAAAAATAGCCACTCCTTGGCTAGGTCCTTCCCGGAGGGATATCTGGCTATTTTCTGTCGAGACTCCTAACAGAGGCACTACAGACCTTTTTGATTTGCATACTTCCCAGGAGGCAATGCACCTAGGATTTCACCGTGTTGAGCGCCTTTGCTGGCTGCCGGCAGTGTTTTCTGTGGCTGATCTCCCTGAAATCAGTGATTGTTTTGTCTTGCTGGTCTACTAGGCATTGCTCCCACCTAGCCAGATTCCTACTGCACACTGATGAGGGGCAATACCCCGAAACAGCTGTCTGTGGATGGATACCTAGCCTTGGTATTTCCCTTGTCATATTGTCATATCTTTAAACTCGTCAAGAGCTGGATATTGACTAAAAGGGCCACTTAATATGGTGGTTATGGGGGTCTCCTAAAAAGAGCCACTCCTCGGCTAGGTCCTTCCCGGAGGGATATCTGGCTATTTTCCATGTCGAGACTCCTAACAGAGGCTCCCCAGACCTTTTCGATTTGCATACTTCCCAGGGACAATGCACCTAGGATTTTACTGTGTTGAGCGCCTTCACTGGCTTCCGGCAGTGTTTTCTCTGGCTGGTCTCCCTCAAATCAGTGATTGTTTTGTCTTCATCTTTGACTAACATTGGTCTGAGTGCAATGCAAGATTTTCTAGCATTGCACTCATTGGAGTCATACTTTCCTGTGAGCATACCCTTAATAACATAGTTGCCTACTTGTGATTGGGTGACATTTGGAGCTCTTGTAAATAGCTTACTGTATGGAGATTTTTTTTCATAAATTGTTCTATTGTTTATCTAGATATTGAGATATTAAAAAATGTATATATCTATAAAGTTCATTTAATTCAATAAGATCTACCAATGCATCATTCTCCATTGCTTTTTAACATGTGTTTAGTTCTTAATGGCTAATAGATATGGGATACAGGAAATGTTGGCTAAAATGGTTGATTGATCAAAGCACCACTGATCATGCATTCACCATGTTTTTTTTTAAAGAGCCCCAGCACCAATCAATACCAGTGGACAGAGTGATACATTGTGCCTTTCTGACCATAGTCTAATATTTAAAAAGTGGTTGGCTAAATAAATGTCTATAACTGTTTGTTTGTTTTTTTACTAAATTTGGAAGTCTTGCCTTTTATTTTTTTAAGTTCCATCTTATTTTAAGATTTTACGACATTGTATGCATTTTGTAGTG
The DNA here is from genome assembly GCF_048569485.1 of Anomaloglossus baeobatrachus. Classification (NCBI taxonomy): domain Eukaryota; kingdom Metazoa; phylum Chordata; class Amphibia; order Anura; family Aromobatidae; genus Anomaloglossus; species Anomaloglossus baeobatrachus. The sequence goes on from NC_134353.1 coordinate 173,251,295, forward strand.
AGTACTTGTCATGACTGTATCCTGCCTGGGGAAGACCTCGAGCGAGTCTGGTATCTGAAGATCACAGTGCCTTTTGGCTGACAGATCCACTGCTGTCACTTGATAAACATTTTCTTTCTAGTAGCACTGTAAAGGTTAAACCTAGCTGCTGGCTGCAGCTTTTAACCCCTTGACTCCCGGGCGATTTTCAGGGGTTTTTTTCGATCCCCTTCTTCTGAGAGACGTAATTTTTTATTTTTCCATCAATCTTGCAATATGAGGGCTTGATGTTGCGGGACGAGTTGTACTTTTAAATGAAATCATGAGTTTTAGCATATAGCGTACTGGAAAATGACATAAAAAATCCAAGTGTGTAAATATTGCAAAAAAAAGTGCGATTGCACGATTGTTTTGGGGGTATTTTATGCACCGTGTTCACTATATGGTAAAACTGATATGTCAGTGTGATGCCTCAGGTCGGTACAAGTTTGTAAACACAAAACATGTATAGGTTTACTTTTATCTAAGGGGTTAAAAAAGTTCACAATTTTATCACAAAAAATGGCGCTCTTTTTGCATCACATTTCATTTTTCGGGCTCTATACCACAGTGATGGCTTGTTTTTTGCGTCTTGAGCTGACATTTTTAATGGTACCATTTTGCACAGATGCTACATTTTGATCGCCTGTTATCTCATCTTGCGCAAAATACGTTGCAATCAAAAAATGTAATTTTGTCATTTGGAATTTTTTTTTTGCCTCAACGCCGTTTACCGATCAATTAATTGATTTTATATTTTGATTGATTGGGTGTCTCTGAATGCGGTGATACCAAATGCATGTATACTTTTTATTGTTTTAACCCTTTAACTTTGAACTTTTTTATTTTTTTATTTTTTCAATTTTTTAAAACTTTTTTTACCTTTTAATATTTTACTAGTCCTCTTAGGGGACTAGAAGGATCAGCAGTCTATTCACTCTTCCATTTCTCCAGATTACAGCTACACACCTGAGATCTGCAGAAAAGCAGCTCTCCTATTACACATTGCAGTTTGCCAGGTGTAAGAGGAACTGACTCATAATAGCGACAGGAGTGATCACATGACCCTGTGCTACCATGACAACCATCGGATCCACGTAATGATGTCACGTGACTTCCGATAGCGCCAAGTAAGTGAATACTTACCACGGCGCGCTGTTTCATCTTGCTGTCCCATTTTGACAGCGAGATGCAAGGGGTTAACAGGCACGAGTGGGTAGTGAATCCACTCTTGCCTGATAGCCACACATGTCAGTTGTTCAAATCAGCTGATATGTCCAGGGATCGCTGCCGACTGCCCACGGAAGGCGGCGGGGATTACCCTCACATGATCCATGATGTACTCAGTATGTCATGTGTCGTGAAGAGGTTAATATCAGGTTCTGCTCTTTGGGATTACTACCCATTCCTATTTGAGTCATGTGATATGATTACATAATACCAGGTGAGGGAAACTGAATCCTCATTTCTATGTGGTCCACTTTGGAAGGAGCCAGCTCTGGAAAAAGCTTGTCAGAAGTGTCTGCTTCACTGAAGCTACTTGGAGTGTTTTTCTTTTTCAAGTCTATTTCCCCTGTCTGTTTTCCTACATTTATGTTTCTGTATTGTAGTGACGAGACTAATGATCTTGTTGGCCTGCTCACTAGCCAGGATCAGTTTTAAGGCTAGCAATGGTTTAGGAATGTGGTTGAAAGAACCTGTAGAGGAGCACAGTTAACAGCTTGAGGTGAGTTCAGGAGGTGTTCCCTCACCACGATCGCTAGTAGCAGAGACCTCCATTGTATCATGACACCTATGTACTTAGTGTGTTGTGTCACCTGCTGGGGTTTTTGCTCACTTCAGGCTAAACCCTGTTAGTCACTGCATGACAGTACCACCCATTATCTGCTTGGGGTGCTACCTATTTTGTTGAAATTTTACAGAATGGCATATTTTTGGGAGGGAGGGAGGGATTGTGTACAAAATGTTATTTTCATTTTGCACATAGGTCATGTTGTCCAAAAGATTATATTATTTGTGAATTATTATTAGTAGTAGTAGTTCTGCTCCTATTTTGAAGGATGAATTTGAGTTATTATTATATAACTCCACATACCACATATATAAGCACAGTGACAACCACAAGCAAAATAAACAGCCACCCACAGCTTCCTCAGCAATAAAATGTAATCTTAATTTTAAATATTGTTCCGGTTGATCAGCTGATCACAAACACTTGGTTATCTTCTTGGGTAAATGAACAAGGTATTAGTATACTGCATAAATAGTTAAAAGGTAACCAGTATATTGCATAAACATTATATAATAATATTGAAAATATGCATTATATTGTATATGAACTAAAGAAATGTACCTCTCCCCAGGCTGCAGGCGGAGGCTCTACCGGTGGGTAATATTTTGGTATATCCCATGCTACTTGAGCCATGAACCATTTGAAGTCTTTACACTTGAGATGTTTGCGAAGTTCCTTTTGAGATGTGAGATCTCCAGTAGACAGATGTCTGTATTCAGGTCTTCTCTGGTAGATATACTCTGCAAATTCATCCATCCAGGTTTCTGCCACACGTTTCAGATTCTAATATACAAGAATTGTATACTACTGTTAGTAGCATAGTTCTTTTGAAATATTTAATGCAAAATTGTACATCAAGTAATTATGACCTTTGTTTGATAGAATCAGATTAATGGCTCAATTAGTTTATTAAACGAAAAGTACTGAGATGTAACTGCACTGCAGGGATTAATGAGACTGAAATTAATCAAGAACAGACAAAATCATTAATCAGATTGCTTTTCTTTTAACCTGTTATTGTTTTAGGACACAGACATAGCTAAAGTTGAAGGTGAACATAAAGTAAATTATTTATTTTTCGTAAAACTTGGTAAAGATCTAGAACAGTATCATAGTGGGTTTTTTTCTTAATAAACAGCCTGTTTTGTATGATGGAATAAGGTGTCCATCCAGGTCAAAGTTGTCCATAAAAGAATCATGGTAAAGGGATTTATATTAAATTATCTTTATAATTCATCAATAACACTGGTTCTAACTTTAACTGCTGGGTTACCATGACTAATATAATATATAGCGCTATTAATTCCACAGCGCTTTACATACATTGGCAACACTGTCCCCATTGGGCTCACAATCTAAATTCCCAATCAGTATGTTTTTGGAGAGTGGGAGGAAACCCATGCAAAAATGGTGAGAGCAACAGATGTTGTCCTTGGTGGGATTTGAACCGAGGCCCCCAGACTTCAGTGCTAACCACTGAGCCACCATGCCACCGACTAAAACAGGGATCCTAGGTCCTTTGTTCTTCCTCACCCCAGTCGCGTTTCAATTAGGCATCAAATATTAGCACTTCAGATTCAATGACAAATGATAAAAGAGTCATTGAGTCTGATGTCATTGAGTGTTATCTTCTAGATGCCTAATGCTACGATAAATCTATCTAATTGCATAGTGATACTTTCCCTGCCTGTCAATTAGTTCCGCACATTCTTGTTTTTATCCATATTACTTCTGTATTTATAGGTCTTCCTATATGAAAACAGGGCTATGCTGTAAGTTTTCCACACGGTTACATAAAATTGCAGCACCCATTCCAGTCTAAAGATAGCATGTTATATTAGTTTAAAAGGAAATATTAAGATGTACATAAGATGAAACAAATATAATACACTTAAAGACAAATGCAATTCCAACTTAAAACATAGCTCAATAATGAAGAAATAATTTCAAAGTTAAGAAAGAAATCTCCATAAATCATTTTATATACAACTGTATCCATGATCCTATTGAAATCCGTCAACACACTATTCCAAGTCCATGTTGTAAACATATCAAATGTGCAAATGCTTATGAGGTCTTATATCTTCTATTCCTCACCAAAAAATTACTCATCACCCAAAGTACAGAAGCAACAGAAGCGACATTAGTGATAAATACAGTACATATTATGTGATTTGTAAATATAGACTTGTAAATGATAGATTCTTATTATACATTAAAAAGGTACCCTGTAGTTATATTGACCTGACTCTCACACAGATACATATTACCTAACATTGCAGCTGCAGTCAAAACTCTTTAAAATGGTGGTCCACAATGTGGAAACCTCTAATTGATAGCTCGGAGTGCAGCATAATTCAAGCTAAAATAGCTTTCATTATCTCCTAGACCAATTTTTCCTAACTCCAGTGGTTAAGAGTTAAGCCCCCATCACACACAGCGAGATCACTAGCGAGATCGCTGAAACATCATAGGTTTTGCGATGTATCAGCGACTTCACCAGCAATATCGCTGTGTTTGACAAGCAGCAGCGAGCTGGCCCCTGCTACTAGGTCACTGATCATTACAAAACGGGACCATTTTTTGCTTGTTGGTTTCCCGCTGTGCAGCACGCATTGGCGTGTTTGACAGTGGGAGACCAACGATCTGAATGTGCAGAGTAACCCGTAAGCGGCAGTACGCTGGTAACCATGGTGCACATCGGGTAACTTTGCTTAGTTAGCCAATGTGTACCATGGTTACCAGTGTACGCCGGTTACAGGCTGCAAAATTCTGGCTCCATGCACACGTAGCCAGGGTACACATTGGGTAATGATGCAAAACGCTTTGCATAGTTACCCGATGTGTACCCTGGCTACCAAGCACAGCGTCGTTACACGGGTCGCTGGTGGCTGGTGGCTGGTCTCTGATCGCTGTGGAGATCTGCCTGATTGACAGCTCACCAGCGACCATGTAGCGACGCTCCAGTGATCCCTGCCAGGTTGGATCACTGGTGGGATCGCTGGAACGTTGCTATGTGTGACGGGACCCTTACCCACAGTGCATGTTTTCAGGATTTTCTTAGTACTGCACAGGTGAAAATCTAATCAAGCAAAAAGGTAATGATTGCAAAACCTATACAATATCTAAGGAAATCTTAAAAACATGCACTGTTGATGGGTTTTGAGGACTGGAGTTGGAGAACACTTTCCTTGACGAGCATCTCTCCTCAGCTTTCATCCTTTTGTCTCATTTGTCTCATTCTTTTCTGAAGCCTTCATAGTGACCTTACAGGAGACATGACCTCTCACCATCATTTCTATACTAAACCTTTTCAACTGGATATTATCTTGACATTAAATTTACCTATTTGCACAATAACGCCATGAATAACATTAAAGAAAAAACACCTTTAGACAATTCAAAATAACTGAAATTGAGTTCTCTTTCTAAAAGGAGTTCTCACAGAAATTTGATTAAAATAAATAAAATACTTTTAGAAATGAAACATTTTTCCAAATACCTTTATTTAGTGGCTCAGTTGTTAGCAGTGTTGCATTTCAAAGCTGTGGTCCTGGTTTCAAATCTCACCAAGTAAAGGAGTTTGTATATTCTTCCCATGTTTACATGGGTTTCTTCAGGGTTCTACAGTTTCATGACATACTCCAAAGACATACTAATAGGGAATTTCTATTGTGAGCCCCAAATGGGGACAGCAATACTAAACTCTGCAAAGCGCTATGGAATTATTGGTTCTATATAAGTGAATAAAATAAATAAGAAATTTAGCAAAAAAAGTATGCTTTAACTAGTGTACTCTGTCAGGATTTTAAAAATGGAATCTTCCATTTAGCAGTGTTCAACCATTATAGGAAGGGCTGTGTAATAAATTAGACAGACATACTCTCTGCCTGGCACTAGAACTGTCAGGCTGATTGAGATGAATATTCACTCTCAGGCAGATAAAGGTTATTTACTCCTTTAGTCCACTACGCTTAGTATCCTTTCAGGTTGACTTAACTGAGCAATGCGAGTTCACAATGCCTGAAAGGATGCCATTCTGACATGACATTTGTCTCGAGCAGATGTTTTTTACTCTGCCCATCCTACTGTGTATCCTCTGAAATCTAGAACAGGTGCACACACATTTATGGCAGTTGCCATCTTTAAAATCGTGCATGAGATAAAGTATTCCTTTCTGCTAAATAAAGGTATTTAGAAGAAAAAAAAATTAAATGTTCATTATTTATTTTATTTATTTTATAACATTTCTCGGACAACCCCTTTAAGGGCGAAATAGCCAGACCTCTTGCAGTTTAGTGAATTGGACTAAAAAGGAATCTGTCATCAAGTGTATGCTTGCCAAATTAAAGGCAACAAAAATTAGAGACTTATTCCAACATTGTGCTACTACTTTGAGATACAGAACTGCAACAAATAAAACAGAGGTATGCACCACAGTGTCTCTACTCAGTGCTACAAAGCTGCAGCAAACAAAGTAGTGGTGTGAAATCATTTTTTATTTGCTGCAGATTTTCTAGTCCTCTCAGTGACAGTCTTTTTATAACATTGCCTGCAATGTTGATTAACAACTTTCTGCTTATACTGGGCAATGACATAAACCTGCTTATCAATGTTGGGGAGGGGGGGATAGCCATAGCTATATCATGAACAGTGATGACTGCATAGTTGAAATTCATCGTTGAGAGGACTAGCAAAGATGCAACAGATGAAATAGTGATTAATTAAAAATTTAAGCAGGAAACCCAGTAAGTGAACCAGAAATGAAATAAGGATTTCTCCTATACAGTTTTCTGCCATTGAATGGAGTAGCATAAATCAAGTGATATGTTTTTTTAAAACATCAAAGTATCTAAAGGGGGCTTTACACGCAACGACATCGCTAACGAGATGTCGTTGGGGTCACGGAGTTTGTGACGCACATCTGGCCTCGTTAGTGACGTGGTTGCGTGTGAATCATATGAACAACTGCTAACGATCAAAATTACTCACCTAATCGTTGACACGTTGTTATAATCCCAAATACCATTGCTGTTGCAGGACGCAGGTTGTTCGTCGTTCCCGAGGCAGCACACATCGCTATGTGTGACACCCTAGGAATGACGAACAACACCGCACCTGCATCCTCCGCAACTAGGTGGGCGTCACTTTCTTTCGGCTGCTCCCCACCCCTCCGCTACTATTTGCCAGCTGCCGTGTGATGTTGTTGTGACGCCGCACGAACCGCCCCCTTAGAAAGGAGACGGTTCGCCGGCCACAGCAACGTCGATAGGCAGGTAAGTACGTGTAACGGGTCCTAGCGATGTTGTGCGCCATGGGCAGCGATTTGCCCGTGATACACAACCGACAGGGGCGGGTGTTTTCACCAGCAACATCGCTAGTGATGTCGCTGCGTGTAAAGCAGTCTGTAGTCTAGTTCACTGCAACCATATGAGGTTTGGGTGCTGCAGCTGAAATAAAGACAATAAAATACTCCTATATTATGGCCTTTTGAAAGTGACCTAAGACCTATTTCCAAACTAATTTAAGCTGTGCATCCTTCCTAGAAATAAACAATCCAGCAAGTTGCCAAAACTGAAATGACAAATGCACACCTTGTGATGTCGGTAAAAGCATTTTTTTAAAACATTATTTTGCTCAATAAAGTTAACATAATTGAAATTAGCATATAAAACTAGTATAGCAAGCCTTTATTACCCCTGAACAATAAATCACAGGCAGTAAACTATAACTTTAGTGTTGGGCATATCTGAAAAATCCCACCTTAGCTTACATCACTATCAGAATATGTCATGAGACATTTTATAGCTTTCGCTCCAATAATTTGATTAATAGCACACATTCCTTTTAGCCTGTTAACAAGACTGTTTATGTTCTCTACAAACCTGTCTGTATTTATGGCACAATACTCTAGAGTTATCAGCTCTACCCGCTTTGGCTTTCAGGTATAGATTGGCTGCTTTTAGCTTGTTTGTAGAAATAAAGATTTTGCTGCCCATCAATAATGGCCATATCTAAAAGGATGAAAACTGTGAAAAATAAAAAAAAAATAAAATAAAGACGCCTAAATTATCTTGAGAATACCCAGGTAATCTGTCTTTTTAATGCTCAGTAGTTTTAATGTGACAACTATAAAGCATTAAAACAACCATGAATTTTAATAAGATTTGTAGAGAATAAACAGGAAAAAAATAGCGTCATTGAAGAATTTATGGAAGTAGTTACATTTTTTTACAAATTCTAAGAGGATTTCCAATTTTCATGAAGATAATCTTGACAACATGAAACCTTGCTCAAACATTTTTATGACCATACAAAATACCACACACATAAACTAAAATATTCATGGATACTTTTCCCATTGCAGTAGGAGTGACTTCTACAATTACAAAAATCACCCAATAATCATGCACACATGAAGAAAGGAGAAGGTCTCTCCAAAAGATAGAGGGATGCATGGTATCTGAGAGAAAGCCACTCAGCCAACAACAAGCTCTGTGAACATGTTTGGTGATACATATACTATACTTAACAAGGAATAAAGAAAAGATAAATGTCCATTGATTTAAAAAGTGAGCCCAAATAGTGACTGCAATTCTATCAAGTGTCTTTGAATTTGTAGATGGCTAATTGTCAGGTCTGGTCACAAGTTCCTTATTCAGCTGACATTTTGAGAATAGTACTGTAGAACTGTGTAGTCTGAAAGAAAACTTGCAGTAACAAGTGCAAAAAGAGAACATCTACTACTTATGTGTTTGTGAATCAATATAAAACCCTTTATTCATAAATTATTAAAAATTAGATATCTATTCCATTGTGCTGTTTTGGTGGTCTATCCCGTGGCCAAACACTACCATTAATGAACCAGAGAGTACATTTTTAACTCCCTAGTATGTTTGGTTGTTGCTTAGTGTTTCCAAATATATTCCTTGCCCCAAAAATAAGCCCTGGAAGGAATTTTTAGCATTTTCGGCATAAGGCTTAAAGGCTTAAATATAAGCCATACCCCAAAAATAAGCCATACTTGCGTTTCAATAATGAAGTGTTTTGCAGTTAAAAAAGTTAAAGAATACTAGAGGACACTTCATTATAGCAAGCAGACACCCCCAAAAGAGAGTAGAAAGAAAACAGAAGACCCCACAATCATACTCACCAAATGCCGAATGGAAAGACCTGCAGTGTAACGCAGACCCACACACATCAGATCGCACATCCACACATCAGTTTGCACACACATCAGATTGCACACACATCAGGTCACACACCCACACACATCAGGTCACACACCCACACACATCAGATCACACGCACACACACACACACACACATCAGATTGCACACACACATGAGATTGAGCACACACATGGAGCACCCCTGAGGTATCAGGTGCCAGAAAATGTAACTTGTGGAAACCCAAACCCCGGAATATCCGTGCCAGTCAACACACCAGTACCTTCAGGCCATACACACTCCCAACACCAGACTGGGAGACTGCCTAGCAACAGGTAAAAAGGATGGGCACTGATTGGATAGTTGCCACCCAATATGTAGGGAGAGACCCAGCAAGGGGAGGATGAGTGGTCAGTTGGGAAGTTGGCGGGAAGGTGTGTGGAGGAAAAAGTCAAGGAGAGGAGAGGTGGAAGTAGAGAGTTGAGAGTGAAAGTACAGAAAGAAAGGAAAAGATCTGAAGTAACAATGGAACACTGCAACAGGAGTGAGGGACTGTGGAGTAAGGAACCGGGACTTCAGGAACCATGGGTTACCTGTGGAAGTGTAATACTCCAGGAACCATGGGACACCTGTGGAAGTCTGTAATCAAGGCTCACAGGACTCAGCACAAGGTGGGGAGCAGACTCTAGAACAGCGGGAGACTTTATGGTCAACTGTTAATTCTGCCAGGTGAGAGGATTTCCAGGATCCCTCACCAACCCAAAGAGTCTGAAGCATCAGCAGCAAAGAGGGGACAGGGGACTGAACCCCTTAAATAGTCTAGGCAGCCTGCAATAGGACCATGACTGAAATGGAGGGGTTTCTCAGAACTTTTAGGCCACGGGAATACATTACAAACAAGTGTGCATGAAGGACAGCTAACCCAGGTCACAGCTGGCATGGAAAACAAGGGGAGCAGGAACACCTGTAACTGGCAACAAGCGGGTCCAGGTGCCAGCCACAAGTAAAAGGCAAGTTGAAACTGCATTACCGGTGTGGACTGTTTCCTTCCCACCTCCATACTCATACATTGACTGTCCCCTACCATTGCCCCCTCATCTTTCACTGTTGGGGCTTGGCCCTGCTTGCGGAGGGCCCAAAACACCTAAGCTGCACTACTCCATCAGCAAATAACATGAATCATATCACTCATACAACTAAACCCTGCAGCGGTATAAATTAATCCTATATATCCTGTAGTGCATTAGTAATGTGACTTGTTGGTAAGTAAGGTTGCCTTTTTTCTGTGATATTTTTTTGATAAACATTTCATGGAAACATTTGAGTCATGTGCAGGGTGCTTTATTGGCAAATACAACAATCAGGCACTGTAAGAAATATAGCCTTAACATTTTTATTTTATTTAGAATAGGCAAATACATTTGCAAATAGGAAGCTAAAGTAATATGTAGTAAGATCTATTTATATTTCTTTTATTTTTATTTATAGTCATGCTCATTGTTATTGTCACCCAAGAAGTTAAGTGCATAATGTGGAATATCTCCTGAAAAAAAATGAATAAAGTGAAACAGCTATTTTGTATAATGTTAAATGTAAAAGATCAAATGATAAACAATAATTTAGAACAAAAAACAAAAGGAGGGAAAATAGAAAAACCTAAAGCATGCTGTGGCACTGGTATTTGCACCCTTTACATTAAATTAGTATGGAAACACATTGACTCACCTGTGGTAAATCACAAATGAGAATCACCTAGGATAAATTATCAGTTCCCATGTAACATGAATTAGCCAATGAACTGCAGTGTTTTTAAAAGACATTGTTCCTTTGTTACAATGGTGAAGACAAAAGAGCTATCTGAGGACATCAGAACTAGAGTTGAGCGCGGTTCGCGGGTCTCCAGTTCTAGGCTCGAGTGATTTTGGGGGCTGTTCGAGATCGAACTAGAACTCGAGCTTTTTGCAAAAGCTCGATAGTTCTAGATACGTTCGAGAACGGTTCTAGCAGCAAAAAGCAGGGCTTTTTACAGCTACAGTGTGCAGGAGCCATCGCTGGCAGCCTGCCAGAAGCTGGTAACCAAGATAAACATAGGGTATCCAACCAAAGCGCTTTGGTTAGTAACCCGATGTTTATCCTAGTTACGTGCAGGAAGCCCACACTTCCCCGCTCAGCTCACTCCGCCCCCTCCTGCCCGCGGTATGTACACATACATACACACACACACACACACACACATACACACACACATGGTCCCGCTCGGCTTACCTGCGGTGATGAAGTCCCGCCATCCCGACCTCAGCACTGTCACTGTCCTCCATGGCCGCCGCTTGTCACATCACCTCTCGCTTCCGACCCGAGACTGACTAGCGGTGACGTCACGGGCCTCTCGCGATACTTGGTGTGAAGGCGGCGGTCATTGAACTCAGTGACAGGGGCTGTCAGTGTGCAGGAGATCAGCACAGGTAATGTACCTTGCTGACAGCAGCACTTGTCATGCCCTGCAGTGACCTGGGCTGACCCATTGATGTTAGCTCAGGTCACTGCACTGCTCTCCCAGCCAATGGGGAACATTCTGCTCTTCATTGACTGGGACAGTGTGGATCGTCATGGAAACCCCTTGGATTACATCAGACCTGAATTTGTTTTTCTTTCTAATAAATTGGTTGAAGAGGGAATGTTTTGGGGAGTGTTTTTTCAAATAAAAATGTGTTTGTCGTCTATTTTTTTTTATTACTGAATGGGTTGGTGATGTCGGGTATCTGATAGACGCCTGACCTCACCAACCTCAGGGCTTGATGCCAGGTGACATTACCCATCTGGTATTAACCCCATATATTACCCCGTTTGCCACCGCACCAGGGCGCGGGATGAGCTGGGGCGAAGCACCAGGATTGGCACATCTAATGGATGCGCCATTTCTGGGGCGGCTGCGGCCTGCTATTTTTAGGCTGGGGAGAGTCCAATAACCATGGACCTCCCTAGTCTGAGAATATCAGGCCCCAGCTGTCTGCTTTACCTTGGCTGGTGATCCAATTTTGGGGGACCCCTACGTGTTTTTTTTTTAATTATTTATTTAATTAAAAAAACAGCGTGGGGTGCCCTCAGTTTTGGATTACCAGCCAAGGTGAGGTTGCCAGCTGTGGTCTGCAGGCTGCAGCCGTCTGCTTTACCCTAGCTGGCTACAAAACTAGGGGGAGCCCTACGTCATTTTTTTTTCATTTTTTTGGCTAAATACAAAGCTAAGCACCCCTTAGTGCCACATGAAAGGCACCAAAGGGTGCTCCACTTTTTCTCCACTTTTTCTCCATTTTTTCTCCACTTTTTCTACACTTTTTCTACATTTTGTCTCCACTTTTTCTACATTTTTTTCTCCATTTTTTCTCCACTTTTTCTCCACTTTTTCTCCACTTTTTCTTCACTTTTTCTCCACTTTTTCTCCATTTTTTCTCCACTTTTTCTCCACTTTTTCTCCACTTTTTATCTATTTTTTCTCCACTTTTTCTCCATTTTTTCTCCACTTTTTCTCCATTTTTTCTCCACTTTTTCTCCACTTTTCTCCACTTTTTCTCCACTTTTTATCCACTTTTTATCCTTTTTCTCCACTTTTTCTCCATTTTTTCTCCATTTTTTCTCCACTTTTTCTCCACTTTTTATCCATTTTTTTCTCCACTTTTTCTCCATTTTTTTCCACTTTTTCTCCAGTTTTTCTCCATTTTTTTCTCCACTTTTTCTCCACTTTTTCTCCACTTTTTCTCCACTTTTTCTCCACTTTTTATCCATTTTTTTCTCCACTTTTTCTCCACTTTTTCTCCACTTTTTATCCATTTTTTCTCCACTTTTTCTCCACTTTTTCTCCACTTTTTCTCCACTTTTTCTCCACTTTTTCTCCACTTTTTCTCCACTTTTCTCCACTTTTTCTCCACTTTTTATCCACTTTTTATCCTTTTTCTCCACTTTTTCTCCATTTTTTCTCCATTTTTTCTCCATTTTTTCTCCACTTTTTCTCCACTTTTTCTCCACTTTTTTCTCCACTTTTTCTCCACTTTTTCCCCACTTTTTCTCCACTTTTTATCCATTTTTTTCTCCACTTTTTCTCCATTTTTTTCCACTTTTTCTCCACTTTTTCTCCATTTTTTTCTCCACTTTTTCTCCACTTTTTCTCCACTTTCTCCACTTTTTATCCATTTTTTTCTCCACTTTTTCTCCACTTTTTCTCCACTTTTTATCCATTTTTTCTCCACTTTTTTTCCACTTTTTCTCCACTTTTTCTCCACTTTTTCTCCATTTTTTTCTCCACTTTTTCTCCACTTTTTCTCCACTTTTTCTCCACTTTTTCTCCAGTTTTTCTCCACTTTTTATCTATTTTTTTCTCCACTTTTTCTCCACTTTTTCTCCACTTTTTCTCCACTTTTTCTCCACTTTTTCTCCACTTTTTCTCCACTTTTTCTCCATTTTTTTCTCCACTTTTTCTCCACTTTTTCTCCACTTTTTATCCATTTTTTCTCCACTTTTTCTCCATTTTTTCTCCACTTTTTCTCCACTTTTTATCCATTTTTCCCCCACTTTTTCTCCACTTTTTCTCCACTTTTTCTCCATTTTTTTCTCCAATTTTTCTCCACTTTTTCTCCACTTTTTATCTATTTTTTTCTCCACTTTTTCTCCACTTTTTCTCCACTTTTTCTCCATTTTTTTCTCCACTTTTTCTCCACTTTTTCTCCACTTTTTCTCCACTTTTTATCAATTTTTTTCTCCACTTTTTCTCCACTTTTTCTCCACTTTTTATCCACTTTTTATCCTTTTTCTCCACTTTTTCTCCATTTTTTCTCCACTTTTTCTCCACTTTTTCTCCACTTTTTCTCCATTTTATCTCCACTTTTTCTCCACTTTTCTCCACTTTTTCTCCACTTTTTATCAATTTTTTTCTCCACTTTTTCTCCACTTTTTCTCCACTTTTTATCCACTTTTTATCCTTTTTCTCCACTTTTTCTCCATTTTTTCTCCACTTTTTCTCCACTTTTTCTCCACTTTTTCTCCATTTTATCTCCACTTTTTCTCCACTTTTCTCCACTTTTTCTACATTTTTTCTCCACTTTTTCTCCACTTTTTCTACATTTTTTCTCCACTTTTTCTCCATTTTTTTCTCCACTTTTTCTCCACTTTTTCTCCACTTTTTCTCCAGTTTTTCTCCACTTTTTATCTATTTTTTTCTCCACTTTTTCTCCACTTTTTCTCCACTTTTTCTCCACTTTTTCTCCACTTTTTCTCCATTTTTTCTCCACTTTTTTCTCCACTTTTTATCCATTTTTTCTCCACTTTTTCTCCACTTTTTCTCCACTTTTTCTCCACTTTTTATCCATTTTTCCCCCACTTTTTCTCCACTTTTTCTCCACTTTTTCTCCATTTTTTTCTCCAATTTTTCTCCACTTTTTCTCCACTTTTTATCTATTTTTTTCTCCACTTTTTCTCCACTTTTTCTCCACTTTTTCTCCACTTTTTCTCCATTTTTTTCTCCACTTTTTCTCCACTTTTTCTCCACTTTTTCTCCACTTTTTCTCCACTTTTTATCCATTTTTTTCTCCACTTTTTCTCCACTTTTTATCCACTTTTTATCCACTTTTTATCCTTTTTCTCCACTTTTTCTCCATTTTTTCTCCACTTTTTCTCCACTTTTTCTCCACTTTTTCTCCATTTTATCTCCACTTTTTCTCCACTTTTCTCCACTTTTTCTACATTTTTTCTCCACTTTTTCTCCACTTTTTCTACATTTTTTCTCCACTTTTTCTACATTTTTTCTCCACTTTTTCTCCACTTTTTCTCCATTTTTTTTTACACTTTTTCTCCACTTTTTCTCCACTTTTTCTCCACTTTTTCTCCACTTTTTCTCCATTTTTTTCTCCACTTTTTCTCCACTTTTTCTCCACTTTTTATCCATTTTTTTCTCCACTTTTTTTCCACGTTTTATACATTTTTTCTCCACTTTTTCTCCACTTTTTCTACACTTTTTCTACACTTTTTCTCCACTTTTTCTACATTTTTTCTACACTTTTTCTCCATTTTTTCTCTATTTTTTCTCCACTTTTTCTCCGTTCTTTTTCTATGGTCGGTCTACCCATTAGCTCTGCCATGCATACTGTAACTCTACACCTACTGCACATGTTACTTTATGATTGACATCTCTTTCGTACCAGAGCTGTCTAAGCCTACTCTGTCCCCATATTTGTCATTACTATATTGTCCTTGTACTGTATTATGACATTTGTATCATGTGTTTCATTTCTTGCTGTGTTGCAATTTTTTTGCTGCATCCCAATTGTACCTCTACATTGTTCGAGTTTATGTTATTGTTCTCTCACTCTTATGTGATACTGATTATTGTCATTTTTCATGATTACATGCAGATAAGTCCAATCTGACGAAGGCTCAGGCCGAAACGTCATTTGTAACTTGTTTTGGACAAAAACATATATAGTTATGAAAATATTTTTTTCTTAATACGGACCAATAAAGAGTGATTTTGCATTACTATCCGTTGTGACTTACTGACTTAGTCTGGGAGATTTAGAGTGCCGAGGTTACTCACTAATTTTATCTATTATTACCTCTGTGCACCTATATACCAGTGAGCAGAGCTTCCTCTACAGTAGTTCTCCTGATTAGGCATGCCCTTACCTCATGAGCAGGGCATTGCAGCTTTGGTAGCAACCATTACGACATGGACTCTGCTGCTGTGGACCCGGGGAGAGTGAGTGCAGATTCATTGCACCCACACTCCTCACATGAAGGGTCCGCACTCCTAGAAAATGGGGGATACGTTCCCTGAGTGTCTCCCCCCCATATTCTAGACGGTCCAGAGTCGTCGTGGGACCCCTTTATTTTTTTTCTTACAATAAATTGGTGAAAGAGGAAATGTTTTGGGGACTGTTTTTTCAAATAAATTTCTTTTGTCGATTTTTTTTTTTTTTTTGTTAGTACTGACAGTTTATGATGTTGGGTATCTAATAGACGCCATGATATCACAAACTGCTGGGCTTGATCTCAGGTGACTTTACAGCTAGTATCAACCCGATTTATTACCCTGTTTGCCACTGCACCAGGGCTTGGGATGAGCTGGGGTGAAGCGCCAGGATTGGCGCATCTAGTGGATGCGCCACGTCTGGGGTGCCTGCAACCTGCTATTTTTAGGCTGTGAAGGCCCAATAACTATGGACCTTCCCACCCTGAGAATACCAGACCACAGCTGTCCGCTTTACCTTGGCTGGTGATCCAATTTGGGGGGGACCCTACTTTTATTGTGTAATTATTAATATTTATAAAATAATTATAAAAAAGAGCCTGAGGGGACCTCCACATTGGATCCCCAACCACGGTAAAGCTGCCAGCTGTGGTTTTCAGGCTACAGCCGTCTGCTTTACCCTAGCTGGCTATCAAAAATGGGGGGACCCAACGTCATTTTTTTTTAACTATTTTTTAAATAGAAAAAATTAATGGGCTTCCCTGTATTTTGATTGCCAACCAAGGTAACGGCAGGCAGATGGGGGTGGCAACCCATAGCTGTCTGCTTTATCTGCGCTGAGAATAAAAAATACCGCGGAGCGCTACGTCTTTTTTTAAAGATTTATTTTTACAGCACTGTGATGTCCAGCAATCAAAATATAGGGAAGCCCATTCTATTTTTAGTTATTTAAATAAATAATTAAAAAAATATATATGGGCTCCCGCTGCATTTTGTGTATTGCTAGCTAAGGGTAATCCAAGCAGCTACTGGCTGCTAACCCCCACTGCTTGGTGTTACCTTCACTGGCAATGGAAAATCCAGGGAAGCATTTTTTATTTTTTTTGCCAGAAAACTACAAAAAAAGGACGTGAGCTTCGCCATATTTTTGTATGCTAGCCAGGTATAGCAGGCAGGTGCTGGAAGAGTTGGATACAGCACCAGAAGATGGCGCTTCTATGAAAATGCCATTTTCTGAGGCAGCTGCAGACTGCAATTCGCAGCAGTGGGGCCCAGAAAGCTCAGGCCAACCTGTGCTGCGGATTCCAATCCCCAGCTGCCTAGTTGTACCTGGCTGGACACAAAAATGGGGCGAAGCCTACGTCATTTATTTTCTAATTATTTCATGAAATTGCAGTAACAACTGCAAAAAGAGAACATCTACTACTTATGTGTTTGTGAATCAATATAAAACCCTTTATTCATAAATTATTAAAAATTAGATATCTATTCCATTGTGCTGTTTTGGTGGTCTATCCCGTGGCCAAACACTACCATTAATGAACCAGAGAGTACATTTTTAACTCCCTAGTATGTTTGGTTGTTGCTTAGTGTTTCCAAATATATTCCTTGCCCCAAAAATAAGCCCTGGAAGGAATTTTTAGCATTTTCGGCATAAGGCTTAAATATAAGCCATACCCCAAAAATAAGCCATACTTGCGTTTCAATAATGAAGTGTTTTGCAGTTAAAAAAGTTAAAGAATACTAGAGGACACTTCATTATAGCAAGCAGACACCCCCAAAAGAGAGTAGAAAGAAAACAGAAGACCCCACAATCATACTCACCAAATGCCGAATGGAAAGACCTGCAGTGTAACGCAGACCCACACACATCAGATCGCACATCCACACATCAGTTTGCACACACATCAGATTGCACACACATCAGGTCACACACCCACACACATCAGGTCACACACCCACACACATCAGATCACACGCACACACACACACACACACATCAGATTGCACACACACATGAGATTGAGCACACACATGGAGCACCCCTGAGGTATCAGGTGCCAGAAAATGTAACTTGTGGAAACCCAAACCCCGGAATATCCGTGCCAGTCAACACACCAGTACCTTCAGGCCATACACACTCCCAACACCAGACTGGGAGACTGCCTAGCAACAGGTAAAAAGGATGGGCACTGATTGGATAGTTGCCACCCAATATGTAGGGAGAGACCCAGCAAGGGGAGGATGAGTGGTCAGTTGGGAAGTTGGCGGGAAGGTGTGTGGAGGAAAAAGTCAAGGAGAGGAGAGGTGGAAGTAGAGAGTTGAGAGTGAAAGTACAGAAAGAAAGGAAAAGATCTGAAGTAACAATGGAACACTGCAACAGGAGTGAGGGACTGTGGAGTAAGGAACCGGGACTTCAGGAACCATGGGTTACCTGTGGAAGTGTAATACTCCAGGAACCATGGGACACCTGTGGAAGTCTGTAATCAAGGCTCACAGGACTCAGCACAAGGTGGGGAGCAGACTCTAGAACAGCGGGAGACTTTATGGTCAACTGTTAATTCTGCCAGGTGAGAGGATTTCCAGGATCCCTCACCAACCCAAAGAGTCTGAAGCATCAGCAGCAAAGAGGGGACAGGGGACTGAACCCCTTAAATAGTCTAGGCAGCCTGCAATAGGACCATGACTGAAATGGAGGGGTTTCTCAGAACTTTTAGGCCACGGGAATACATTACAAACAAGTGTGCATGAAGGACAGCTAACCCAGGTCACAGCTGGCACGGAAAACAAGGGGAGCAGGAACACCTGTAACTGGCAACAAGCGGGTCCAGGTGCCAGCCACAAGTAAAAGGCAAGTTGAAACTGCATTACCGGTGTGGACTGTTTCCTTCCCACCTCCATACTCATACATTGACTGTCCCCTACCATTGCCCCCTCATCTTTCACTGTTGGGGCTTGGCCCTGCTTGCGGAGGGCCCAAAACACCTAAGCTGCACTACTCCATCAGCCCCAGCAGGACCCTGCAGCGGCAGCTTCAATAACCTGGGTGCACACCGCAAGTGGCGTAGTCGAGAACTTTTATTTTTATTTACTTTTTATTTTTAACCCCTTTTTTATCGGACCGACTACCAGGGTCAGAGAATTGGGCATCGGCCATGACAACAACTGTTCCCCCTGCGCACCACACACCCAGGACCGAGTACCCCACAGCCCTGGGGCATCACACACACTGACCATATCCTGCCATATCAATTGCTTCTGGCCAGCTGGAGAATCTTAGAAGCAGTGCAGTGCAGCATGAAGACCTGCAATGGAATGTATGAAAAACCTTTGGTGGAACGAAGCAATGACTTGCACCACAGGTCCTCAATGTGTTCCACCACAGGTCCTTGCACTCCACTGAACTGTGCCTCATCTTCCCTGCCAGCCGGCCAATCTGATGTGTGTTTGTGTGTGTGATCTCATGTGTTTGTGTGCGATCTGATGTATGTGAGTGTGTCGGCCAGAAGCAAAGGAAGACCGCATGGTGTATACTTGTTGGGAATGCCCACCGAAGAACGCAGGAGGACCTGGGAGCCACAAAGACATCTAGGGTCTGGTAATTATTATTCTTCTGCAAAGGGGGGTCTGCTTTTTTGGGGGGTAAACTTTCCCCAATATTACTTCCCCGAGAATAAGCACTATCCCAAAAACCCCAAATGACCTAGCGCTTTTTTCGAGGCAAAAAAAATAAAAAAATAAGACAGTGTCTTATTTTCGGGAAAACACGGTAGATATGAGATACCGTAATTAAAATCCTGGCCATAAGAAATATATTTGTTGTTGATAACATCAGGGAATGTATTTGTAAAGTAACCCAATCCCTATTGAAATCCTTAAAAGGGATCAGAAGAGTGTCAGAACAAAAGAGTGTTAATACATTTCATCACTCATTCCTTTGCTTGTCAAGAATGACCAATAATGCTTTAAGAGAGTGGAAAAAAATATTGCCCATTAAAGACAGTTGCTTGTCCCTTTCCATAGTTTGAAACACAATGCCCCCACTATTAGTGGACAGATAACATGAATCATATCACTCATACAACTAAACCCTGCAGCGGTATAAATTAATCCTATATATCCTGTAGTGCATTAGTAATGTGACTTGTTGGTAAGTAAGGTTGCCTTTTTTCTGTGATATTTTTTTGATAAACATTTCATGGAAACATTTGAGTCATGTGCAGGGTGCTTTATTGGCAAATACAACAATCAGGCACTGTAAGAAATATAGCCTTAACATTTTTATTTTATTTAGAATAGGCAAATACATTTGCAAATAGGAAGCTAAAGTAATATGTAGTAAGATCTATTTATATTTCTTTTATTTTTATTTATAGTCATGCTCATTGTTATTGTCACCCAAGAAGTTAAGTGCATAATGTGGAATATCTCCTGAAAAAAAATGAATAAAGTGAAACAGCTATTTTGTATAATGTTAAATGTAAAAGATCAAATGATAAACAATAATTTAGAACAAAAAACAAAAGGAGGGAAAATAGAAAAACCTAAAGCATGCTGTGGCACTGGTATTTGCACCCTTTACATTAAATTAGTATGGAAACACATTTTGACTCACCTGTGGTAAATCACAAATGAGAATCACCTAGAATAAATTATCAGTTCCCATGTAACATGAATTAGCCAATGAACTGCAGTGTTTTTAAAAGCCATTGTTCCTTTGTTACAATGGTGAAGACAAAAGAGCTATCTGAGGACATCAGAACTAGAGTTGAGCGCGGTTCGCGGTTCTCCAGTTCTAGGCTCGAGTGATTTTGGGGGCTGTTCGAGATCGAACTAGAACTCGAGCTTTTTGCAAAAGCTCGATAGTTCTAGATACGTTCGAGAACGGTTCTAGCAGCAAAAAGCAGGGCTTTTTACAGCTACAGTGTGCAGAGCCATCGCTGGCAGCCTGCCAGAAGCTGGTAACCAAGATAAACATAGGGTATCCAACCAAAGCGCTTTGGTTAGTAACCCGATGTTTATCCTAGTTACGTGCAGGAAGCCCACACTTCCCCGCTCAGCTCACTCCGCCCCCTCCTGCCCGCGGTATGTACACATACATACACACACACACACACACACACACACACACACACATACACACACACATGGTCCCGCTCGGCTTACCTGCGGTGATGAAGTCCCGCCATCCCGACCTCAGCACTGTCACTGTCCTCCATGGCCGCCGCTTGTCACATCACCTCTCGCTTCCGACCCGAGACTGACTAGCGGTGACGTCACGGGCCTCTCGCGATACTTGGTGTGAAGGCGGCGGTCATTGAACTCAGTGACAGGGGCTGTCAGTGTGCAGTAGATCAGCACAGGTAATGTACCTTGCTGACAGCAGCACTTGTCATGCCCTGCAGTGACCTGGGCTGACCCATTGATGTTAGCTCAGGTCACTGCACTGCTCTCCCAGCCAATGGGGAACATTCTGCTCTTCATTGACTGGGACAGTGTGGATCGTCATGGAAACCCCTTGGATTACATCAGACCTGGATTTGTTTTTCTTTCTAATAAATTGGTTGAAGAGGGAATGTTTTGGGGAGTGTTTTTTCAAATAAAAATGTGTTTGTCGTCTATTTTTTTTTATTACTGAATGGGTTGGTGATGTCGGGTATCTGATAGACGCCTGACCTCACCAACCTCAGTGCTTGATGCCAGGTGACATTACCCATCTGGTATTAACCCCATATATTACCCCGTTTGCCACCGCACCAGGGCGCGGGATGAGCTGGGGCGAAGCACCAGGATTGGCACATCTAATGGATGCGCCATTTCTGGGGCGGCTGCGGCCTGCTATTTTTAGGCTGGGGAGAGTCCAATAACCATGGACCTCCCTAGTCTGAGAATATCAGGCCCCAGCTGTCTGCTTTACCTTGGCTGGTGATCCAATTTTGGGGGACCCCTACGTGTTTTTTTTTTAATTATTTATTTAATTAAAATAACAGCGTGGGGTGCCCTCAGTTTTGGATTACCAGCCAAGGTGAGGTTGCCAGCTGTGGTCTGCAGGCTGCAGCCGTCTGCTTTACCCTAGCTGGCTACAAAACTAGGGGGAGCCCTACGTCATTTTTTTTTCATTTTTTTGGCTAAATACAAAGCTAAGCACCCCTTAGTGCCACATGAAAGGCACCAAAGGGTGCTCCACTTTTTCTCCACTTTTTCTCCATTTTTTTCTCCACTTTTTCTACACTTTTTCTACATTTTGTCTCCACTTTTTCTACATTTTTTTCTCCATTTTTTCTCTACTTTTTCTCCACTTTTTCTTCACTTTTTCTCCACTTTTTCTCCATTTTTTCTCCATTTTTTCTCCACTTTTTCTCCACTTTTTATCTATTTTTTCTCCACTTTTTCTCCATTTTTTCTCCACTTTTTCTCCACTTTTCTCCATTTTTTCTCCACTTTTTATCCACTTTTTATCCTTTTTCTCCACTTTTTCTCCACTTTTTCTCCATTTTTTCTCCACTTTTTCCCCACTTTTTCTCCACTTTTTATCCATTTTTTTCTCCACTTTTTCTCCATTTTTTTTCCACTTTTTCTCCACTTTTTCTCCATTTTTTTCTCCACTTTTTCTCCACTTTTTCTCCACTTTTTCTCCACTTTTTATCCATTTTTTTCTCCACTTTTTCTCCACTTTTTCTCCACTTTTTCTCCACTTTTTATCCATTTTTTCTCCACTTTTTCTCCATTTTTTCTCCACTTTTTCTCCACTTTTTATCCATTTTTTCCCCACTTTTTCTCCACTTTTTTCTCCACTTTTTCTCCATTTTTTTCTCCACTTTTTCTCCACTTTTTCTCCACTTTTTCTCCACTTTTTATCTATTTTTTTCTCCACTTTTTCTCCACTTTTTCTCCACTTTTTCTCCACTTTTTCTCCACTTTTTCTCCACTTTTTCTCCATTTTTTTCTCCACTTTTTCTCCACTTTTTCTCCACTTTTTATCCATTCTTTCTCCACTTTTTCTCCATTTTTTCTCCACTTTTTCTCCACTTTTTATCCATTTTTCCCCCACTTTTTCTCCACTTTTTCTCCACTTTTTCTCCATTTTTTTCTCCAATTTTTCTCCACTTTTTCTCCACTTTTTATCTATTTTTTTCTCCACTTTTTCTCCATTTTTTTCTCCACTTTTTCTCCACTTTTTCTCCACTTTTTCTCCACTTTTTATCCATTTTTTTCTCCACTTTTTCTCCACTTTTTATCCACTTTTTATCCACTTTTTATCCTTTTTCTCCACTTTTTCTCCACTTTTTCTCCATTTTTTCTCCACTTTTTCTCCACTTTTTCTCCATTTTTTCTCCACTTTTTCTCCACTTTTTCTACATTTTTTCTCCACTTTTTCTCCACTTTTTCTCCACTTTTTCTCCATTTTTTTCTCCATTTTTTTCTCCACTTTTTCTCCACTTTTTCTCCACTTTTTCTCCATTTTTTTTTACACTTTTTCTCCACT
This sequence comes from Anomaloglossus baeobatrachus, assembly GCF_048569485.1. Classification (NCBI taxonomy): domain Eukaryota; kingdom Metazoa; phylum Chordata; class Amphibia; order Anura; family Aromobatidae; genus Anomaloglossus; species Anomaloglossus baeobatrachus. The sequence continues at coordinate 173,274,494 of NC_134353.1, forward strand.
TTTTCTACACTTTTTCTCCACTTTTTCTCCACTTTTTCTCCACTTTTTCTCCACTTTTTCTCCATTTTTTTCTCCACTTTTTCTCCACTTTTTCTCCACTTTTTATCCATTTTTTTCTCCACTTTTTTTCCGATTTTTCTCCACTTTTTCTCCACGTTTTATACATTTTTTCTCCACTTTTTCTCCACTTTTTCTACACTTTTTCTACACTTTTTCTCCACTTTTTCTACATTTTTTCTACACTTTTTCTCCATTTTTTCTCTATTTTTTCTCCACTTTTTCTCCGTTCTTTTTCTATGGTCGGTCTACCCATTAGCTCTGCCATGCATACTGTAACTCTACACCTACTGCACATGTTACTTTATGATTGACATCTCTTTCGTACCAGAGCTGTCTAAGCCTACTCTGACCCCATATTTGTCATTACTATATTGTCCTTGTACTGTATTATGACATTTGTATCATGTGTTTCATTTCTTGCTGTGTTGCAATTTTTTTGCTGCATCCCAATTGTACCTCTACATTGTTCGAGTTTATGTTATTGTTCTCTCACTCTTATGTGATACTGATTATTGTCATTTTTCATGATTACATGCAGATAAGTCCAATCTGACGAAGGCTCAGGCCGAAACGTCATTTGTAACTTGTTTTGGACAAAAACATATATAGTTATGAAAATATTTTTTTCTTAATACGGACCAATAACGAGTGATTTTGCATTACTATCCGTTGTGACTTACTGACTTAGTCTGGGAGATTTAGAGTGCCGAGGTTACTCACTAATTTTATCTATTATTACCTCTGTGCACCTATATACCAGTGAGCAGAGCTTCCTCTACAGTAGTTCTCCTGATTAGGCATGCCCTTACCTCATGAGCAGGGCATTGCAGCTTTGGTAGCAACCATTACGACATGGACTCTGCTGCTGTGGACCCGGGGAGAGTGAGTGCAGATTCATTGCACCCACACTCCTCACATGAAGGGTCCGCACTCCTAGAAAATGGGGGATACGTTCCCTGAGTGTCTCCCCCCCATATTCTAGACGGTCCAGAGTCGTCGTGGGACCCCTTTATTTTTTTTCTTACAATAAATTGGTGAAAGAGGAAATGTTTTGGGGACTGTTTTTTCAAATAAATTTCTTTTGTCGATTTTTTTTTTTTTTGTTAGTACTGACAGTTTATGATGTTGGGTATCTAATAGACGCCATGATATCACAAACTGCTGGGCTTGATCTCAGGTGACTTTACAGCTAGTATCAACCCGATTTATTACCCTGTTTGCCACTGCACCAGGGCTTGGGATGAGCTGGGGTGAAGCGCCAGGATTGGCGCATCTAGTGGATGCGCCACGTCTGGGGTGCCTGCAACCTGCTATTTTTAGGCTGTGAAGGCCCAATAACTATGGACCTTCCCACCCTGAGAATACCAGACCACAGCTGTCCGCTTTACCTTGGCTGGTGATCCAATTTGGGGGGGACCCTACTTTTATTGTGTAATTATTAATATTTATAAAATAATTATAAAAAAGAGCCTGAGGGGACCTCCACATTGGATCCCCAACCACGGTAAAGCTGCCAGCTGTGGTTTTCAGGCTACAGCCGTCTGCTTTACCCTAGCTGGCTATCAAAAATGGGGGGACCCAACGTCATTTTTTTTTAACTATTTTTTAAATAGAAAAAATTAATGGGCTTTCCTGTATTTTGATTGCCAACCAAGGTAACGGCAGGCAGATGGGGGTGGCAACCCATAGCTGTCTGCTTTATCTGCGCTGAGAATAAAAAATACCGCGGAGCGCTACGTCTTTTTTTAAAGATTTATTTTTACAGCACTGTGATGTCCAGCAATCAAAATACAGGGAAGCCCATTCTATTTTTAGTTATTTAAATAAATAATTAAAAAAATATATATGGGCTCCCGCTGCATTTTGTGTATTGCTAGCTAAGGGTAATCCAAGCAGCTACTGGCTGCTAACCCCCACTGCTTGGTGTTACCTTCACTGGCAATGGAAAATCCAGGGAAGCATTTTTTATTTTTTTTGCCAGAAAACTACAAAAAAAGGACGTGAGCTTCGCCATATTTTTGTATGCTAGCCAGGTATAGCAGGCAGGTGCTGGAAGAGTTGGATACAGCACCAGAAGATGGCGCTTCTATGAAAATGCCATTTTCTGAGGCAGCTGCAGACTGCAATTCGCAGCAGTGGGGCCCAGAAAGCTCAGGCCAACCTGTGCTGCGGATTCCAATCCCCAGCTGCCTAGTTGTACCTGGCTGGACACAAAAATGGGGCGAAGCCTACGTCATTTATTTTCTAATTATTTCATGAAATTCATGAAATAATAAAAAAAGGGTTTCCCTTTATTTTTGGTTCCCAGCCGGGTACAAATAGTCAACTGGGGGTTGGGGGCAGCCGTACCTGCCTGTTGTACCTGGGTAGCATACAAAAATATGGCGAAGCCCACATAATTTTTTCAGGGGGCAAAAAACTTCTGCATACAGTCCTGGATGGAGTATGCTGAGCCTTGTAGTTCTACAGCTGCTGTCTGTCTGTATGGAGAAGAGCAGACAGCAGCTTCAGAACTACAAGGCTCAGCATACTTCCATCCAGGACTGTATGCAGAATTTTTTTGCCCACCAAAAAAATGACGTGGGCTTCGCCATATTTTTGTATGCTAGCCAGGTACAACAGGCAGCCACGGGCTGCCTCCAACCCCCAGTTGCCTATTTGTACCCGGCTGGGAACCAAAAATATAGGGAAGCCCGTTTTTTTTTAATTATTTCACTTATTTCATGAAATAATTAAAAAACAAATGACGTAGGCTTCGCCCCATTTTTGTGTCCAGCCGGGTACAACTAGGCAGCTGGGGATTGGAATCCGCAGCACAGGTTAGTCCGAGGTTTCTGGGCGCCTCTGCTGCGGATTTCAGTCCGCAGCCGTCCCAGAAAATGGCGCTCTCATAGAAGCGCCATCATCTGGCGCTGTATCCAACTCTTCCAACAGCCCTGGAGCCGGGTGGCTTGTTGGGTAATCATGAGTTAATACTGGCTTTGTTTTACTAGCCAGTATTAAGCCAGAGATTCTTAATGTCAGGCACGTTTGACCCGGCCATTAAGAATCTCCAATAAAGGGTTAAAAAAAAACACCACACAGAGAAAAAATACTTTAATAGAAATAAATACACAGACACATTAGAGACTCCATCTTTATTACCCCCTGTCAGCCCTCCACGATCCTGCTCTTCTGTCTTCTTTCTTTCTATTGTAGTAGTAGTGACGATTGTAGTGAGGATGAGGTTCACCAGCTCATCACTTGGGGCTGGGGAACCTCATCCTCACTACAATCCTCACTAGTGTAGTAGTAGTGACGATTGTAGTGAGGATGAGATTCACCAGCTCATCACTTGGGGCTGGGGAACCTCATCCTCACTACAATCCTCACTACAATCGGAAAGCAGCGTGCAGCCTTCACTCCGTGAGTGATCAGTGCTGGCTGTCAGCGGTAACAGCGGTACCGCTGACAGACGCGTTACCATAGCAACGGTGCTCTCGGAGCCGCGGTTAGCGGTGACGTCACCGCTAACTGCGTTGCTATGGCAACGGTGATCTCCGTTAATGACCGGCTGTGTCAGCTGGTCCCTAACGGAACGGGGAGTCGACCGTGTGCTAGAGCATGTCGCCGGTACACGGCGATACACATATGTGCACCGTGTACCGGAGAGATGCACTCGCAGGTCCTACATGACGCGTCATAGTCATGTGACCAGTCTGTAGCCAATGAGATAATAGCCACGTGACTGGTCACATGGCTTTTTTGACGTCATGATAGGTCCTGCATCTCTGCTGGCAGTGCCGGTCGCCGGGAGGATTCAGCGATCATCGGATGGAATAGCGGCAGGAGACAGAGTGCAGAAGGGATCGCGGGGTCCGGTAAGTGTTATGGCAATGTTTATTAACTGTTTGTGTACATTTATCATGCATTTTTATGTGTTTGTGATTGCCTCCCATTATAGCCTATTGGTTCGAGTTCGGTTCATCGAACGTTCGACGAACCGAACTCGAACGGGACCCCCGTTCGGCGAACCGACCTCGAGCCGAACCGCGACCGGTTCGCTCATCTCTAATCAGAACTGCTATTATTAGTAAACACAAGATTTGTAAAGGGTACAAAGCCCTCTTTAAAGACCTTGGCATCCCAGTTTCAACAGAGCGCAAGGTTTTTAAGAAGTTTGCCAAGCATGGGACCATTTAAAACCTCCCTGGACGTGGTGGAAAGAGTAAGATTGACAAGAAATGTCTTCAAAGGTTGGTGCGAATGAAGGAAAAAACACCATGTCAAACATCAAAAGACCTTTAAGCCAACCTGGAACAGTCTGGGGTCATGGTTTCAACAAGTACTATATGCTGCACTAAACTAAGCAGAGTTTTATGTGAAAATGCCAAGAAAGAAACCGTTGCTAAAGAAAAGACATAAAAAGGAATGACTGATCTTTGCCAAAGAGTACCTTGACAAACCACAATACTTTTGAGAAAATGTTCTTATGAAAGATGAAACAAAATATAACTTTTTGGCAATGGAAAGCAACAGTTTGTTTACAGTTGGAGCAATGAATACGGAATACGGATAAGAGCACCATACTAACAGTTAAGCATGTTGGAGGATCCATAATGCTGTGGGATTGCATTGCTGCGTCTGATACTGTAGGCCTAGACCACATTACAGGAATCATGAAATCAGAGAATTTTCAAAAGATTTTAGACCAAACGTCATATTCAGTGTAAGAAAATTTAGTTTAAGTCAATGATAATCCAAAAGTACACATGAATGGTTGAAAAAGAAAAAAATGAACTTTTTTAAAATAGCCTGTATTGAGTCGTGACCTCAATCCCATTGAAAATCTTTGGGTTGACCTGAAATCTGCCATTTGGAAAAAGAACTCTACAAACATTGAAGAACTTAAACAAACTGCAAAGGAAGACTGGGAGAAAATACCAGCTGAGAAGTCCAAGAAGTTTATATATGGCTACAAGAAACATTTGGAGGCTGTCTTTAATGTCAAATGGTATGCAAACAAGTATTAATTAGGGATGCGTTGATTGCTACACATGTTGTTTATTGTTTCTACTTTCTAATTTCAATGTAAGTTGACAATGTTTTATTGTCGTATTACTTTGGACCACTAATTAAAAAATCTTGACGACATAACGTTTGTACATTCCCATTTATTTCTGAAGATATTGTATAGTCTATGAAAAAATTAAGGGGTGCTAATAATAATGGTGACCAGCACACTATTGGTTAATTATACGCATTTATTGTTTGATGCTCTTTATTTTTTAGACACTGTACTATAGTGTATAATAGTTTTGCTCATCTGCCATTTTACTGGTCCGATAATGGTACTTATAAGATCTGAAAAGCATTGTCATATGACTAAAGAGTTTTCCAAGCCCACCCGAACAAAAGCTACGCTCACTGAACCGAACTAAAAAAATATACATTTTGCAATGCAGCACCACTGTTTTGGCATAGCCTTTAGCTTCCTAGACTATTTACATATAAAGTATAGAGGGGAATGAGAGAGAGGTGTAGGCCTGGTGCTCGTATACCTCTGCCAGTACAGACAAGACACAACTTGGTGACTCACCTTGGAGTCTTGATTAGAGATGAGCGAACCTCTAGAGGCTCGAGATCGGTAGTGTTCGTCGAACGGAGGCCGCGATCGAGTTTGGTTCGGCGAGCCGTTCGACGAACCTCTCGAACCCCATTGAAAACAATAGGAGGCAAACACAAACACATAAAAGCACATTATAAATGTACACATACAGTTAATACACATTGCCATAACACTTACAGGTCCCCGCGATTCGTCCTGCCCTCTGTCTCCCTCCGCTTTTCCTTCCGATAATCGCTGCGTCCTCACGGTAACCAGCACTGATGATAGGACCTATCATGACGTCAAAATAGCACGTGTCTATTATCTCATTGGCTACAGACTGGTCACATGGCTATGATGTCATGCTAGGTCCTGTCAGTGCATCTCTCCAGTACGCGGTGCTCGTTTGAGCATGTCCGTGTACCGGCGAAATGCACTTGTACATGGTCGACTCCCCATTCCTGCATGTGGACGCTCTTTACAGAGTCAGCCACATAGAGGAACTAGCTTTCACAGCCAGTAAATAGCGGCATCGGGAATCACATGATCGGATCACAATTGCTATGGTAACCCGTCTGTCAATGGTGACGCCAGCAGCCTCTGATCACTCACGGAGTAAAAAGACAGCAGCGTTCTTCCTCCCATGCAGTGCTGCTGATGTAGCAGAGCTGCATGGGTTGAAGGAAAAAGAAGACAGAAGACCAGGATCGTGGAGGGCTAAAAGGGAGTAATAAACATGGAATCTCTAAGTGTGTCTGTGTATTTATTTCTATTAAAGTATTTTCTCTCTGTGTGTCTTTTTTTTTTACCCTTTATTGGAGATTCTTAATGGCCAGGTCAAACTTGCCTGACATTAAGAATCTCTGGCTTATTACTAACTAGTAAAACAAAGCTAGTATTAACTCATCATTATTAGAGTTGAGCGCGGTTCGCGGTTCTCCAGTTCGCGGCTCGAGTGATTTTGGGGGCTGTTCTAGATCAAACTAGAACTCGAGCTTTTTGCTAAAGCTCGATAGTTCTAGATACGTTCGAGAACGGTTCTAGTAGCAAAAAAACAAGCTAATTACTAGCTGGCTTTCCACTGTAATAGTGTAAGTCACTCTGTGACTCACACTATTATGAAATTTCAGCGTATAGTGTGCGGGAGAGGCGCATTCAGATCACTGATGTTTGGATAATGGCGATCGCCATTTTGTTTTTTCCCTTGTCTTCCTTCCCTAAGCGCGCGCGTGTAGTGGGGCGGGCCAGCATGTCGGCCAATCCCAGACACACACACAGCTAAGTGGACTTTTAGCCAGAGAAGCAACAGCATGTGTGATCGAATGTCCATGTCACGTGTCCATGCATTATAAAAACGGACATTTTCCTCCAGCACGCCATTATCTGCCTTCTGCGTCTTGGTGTCAGTCACCGCTGGCGTAGCTCCTGTCTCCGATACTGCTGTGTACGCTCTATACACAGCGCTATACAGAATAGGAATAGAAGTTTCTATTAGTCCTTTTAAGGGCTAATACCGGCAGGGTCAGAGCCATAGGTGACAGTCAGGTCCGTGAAAACAGATTTTAACAGCTACACAAGATGACAGCGTAGCTAAGGTCAGGGATTTCCTCGCTGCATTTCCCCATTAGGAGGGATAGAAAGGGAGGCTTCCTTTGCTCTACCCAGACCAACAACCCTGCCACTGTACCCTCCTGCCCTTTGCACACTCAAGCTCATTGTTACTAAGCCATTATACTAGCAAACACTGAGTAAACTTAGTGGCATCCTAAAAGTGGCTTTTGGACTTCCATTAGTGTCCCACTGGTGCAAATCTATGTGCATCACCTCTGCATTGCACACTCAAACTCATTGTTACTAAGCCAATATACTAGCAAACACTGAGTAAACTTAGTGGCATCCTAAAAGTGGCTGTTGGACTTCCATTAGTGTCCCACTGGTGCAAATCTATGTGCATCACCTCTGCATTGCACACTCAAACTTATTGTTACTAAGCCATTATACTAGCAAACACTGAGTAAACTTAGTGGCATCCTAAAAGTGGCTGTTGGACTTCCATTAGTGTACCACTGGTGCAAATCTATGTGCAGCACCTCTGCATTGCACACTCAAATTCATTGTTACTAAGCCATTATACTAGCAAACACTGAGTAAACTTAGTGGCATCCTAAAAGTGGCTTTTGGACTTCCATTAGTGTCCCACTGGTGCAAATCTATGTGCAGCACCTCTGCATTGCACACTCAAACTCATTGTTACTAAGCCCTTATACTAGCAAACACTGAGTAAACTTAGTGGCATACTAAAAGTGGCTGTTGGACTTCCATTAGTGTCCCACTGGTGCAAATCTATGTGCAGCACCTCTGTATTGCACACTCAAACTCATTGTTACTAAGCCATTATACTAGCAAACACGGAGTAAACTTAGTGGCATCCTAAAAGTGGCTGTTGGACTTCCATTAGTGTCCCACTGGTGCAAATCTATGTGCATCACCTCTGCATTGCACACTCAAACTCATTGTTACTAAGCCATTATACTAGCAAACACTGAGTAAACTTAGTGGCATCCTAAAAGTGGCTGTTGGACTTCCATTAGTGTCCCACTGGTGCAAATCTATGTGCAGCACCTCTGCATTGCACACTCAAACTCATTGTTACTAAGCCATTATACTAGCAAACACTGAGTAAACTTAGTGGCATCCTAAAAGTGGCTGTTGGACTTCCATTAGTGTCCCACTGGTGCAAATCTATGTGCAGCACCTCTGCATTGCACACTCAAACTCATTGTTACTAAGCCATTATACTAGCAAACTATGCTGCCAGTTTAAGGGCCATAGTTGCATTATCAGGGATAGTTATTGTTGTTTATTCTGCTGTTAATAAAGATAGACCACCGCTGCAATCTACACCACCTCTCAATTTTTACTACCACATTTTAAGTGCACAATCTTGTCGCAATCAAAATGAGTGGCAAAATGACAGATGCTGGTGGAAAGGGGAAGAGGCGTGTTGGAAAAGGAAAAAAAGGGTTTGTCCGTGGGGAAGGTGGCAAAGCTCCATTAACATCTGCTGAAGATAGACCATCTTCCAGCAAAAGTAAGATGTCTACTACTTACCGTGGACAATCCGATGTGCTCCCTTTTTTACGGACACGAACAACTGGAACAAAGGTAGATGATGGCCAAAAAAGGAAAATGCTTGAATGGATCTCAAGTGGTCCAACAAGTGCCCTCTCCGCCACCTCAACTACCGCATCCAAAAAACATCAGTCCTCTGAGTTGTCATCCCAATCACACTTGCTTTCTCCCAGCTCTGAAGTCTCCATCCGCCCTGCACAGTATGGTGGAACTGAGATGGCTGAGTCTGCAGAGCTGTTCCGTCACACTATAGCCTGGGAATCAGAGGTCAGCTCCCAAGCTACAGTAAGTACAGATCAGGAAATGGTCTGCAGTGATGCCCAGAACCTTTGTGACTCTGATTCAGGCCGTGAAGACCAAGTTTCTGAGCATAATGTTGACCCTTTTTTCACAAACTGTAACACCTGTTGTTATAGACAATGAGGAACATACTGATGACGATGAGACGCAGATACCAGATTGGGATGACAACTTAAATATTCAGTCAGGGCAAGAAGAGGCTAGGTCTGAGGGTGAGGGGAGTGCAAACACAACAATTGATGAGGAAGTTCTAGATCCCACCTACTGTCAACCCACAGTCAGGCCCTCGAGGAGGTCATCAGAGATGGTGGAGGAGGATGCAACTGACGACGAAGTTACCTTGCGCCTTCCTGGACAAAGTAGGAGTACTGGTAGCACGTCTACAACTGCATCCTCAGCCACCACTGTGCCTCTAAGCACTTGTCGGGGCGGATCAGCAGGTCGCATGCCCTCTAAGCCTTGCCTAGCCTGGTCCTTTTTTGACATAGCAAAAGATCGCCCAAATTATGTGTAAAATTTGTCGTGATTCTGTTAGTAGAGGGCAAAACCTCAGCAGTTTGACAACTTCTTCCATGACTCGTCACATGAATAAATATCATATGTCCCAGTGGGAAGCTCACCGTGCTGCAATGCGGCCTAGCGGAGCGAACCATCCACCGCCTGCCACTTAAAGTGCCTCCGCGCGCTCTTCATCTTCTAGGACTGTGGGGACAGCTGTCACACCTGGTTTTTAACGCACAACTTCCACCACTGTAACCGCAACAGGCGGTTTGCTTGGTAGGTCGTCAGTTGGTTTGGAAGGGGAAACAAGTGCGTGTGTACAGCTCTCTCAGACATCGATAGCACCAACGTTGGATAAAGGCAACATCATGTCTCCACCTGCACTTTCCTCACAAACCTGCATTTTTCCAGGGACACCCTACTCAACACCGTCTACACACAGCAGCCAGATCTCTGTCCCTCAGATGTGGACAAATAAAAGGCCAGTTTCCTGCGACCAATGACAAAGCTAAGAGGTTGACTTTATCCCTCTGTAAGCTCTTAGCTACCAAAATGCTGCCTTTCCGCCTGGTGGACACACAGGATTTTAGAGACCTTATGTCTGTCGCTGTGCCCCAGTACCAGATGCCCAGTCACCACTACTTCTCTAAGAAAGGTGTGCCCGCGCTACACCAGCATGTCGCACACAACATTACCGCTTCCTTGAGAAACTCTGTGTGTCAACGGGTGCATTTCACCACCGATACTTGGACCAGTAAGCTTGGACAGTGACGTTACATGTCGCTGACTGGGCACTGGGTAACTATGGTGATAGATGGTGAAGGGTCTGCTGCACAAGTCTTGCCATCCCTACGACTTGTGTGTCAATCCTCTGTCTGTCCAAGTTCCGCCACTGCTTCTGCCTCCTCCACCTCATCTGGGTCCTCCACCTCCGCCCCAAGCCTGCCTGGTCAGGCCACCAGCGTTCTCACTGCGCAGAAGGAATCACGCACCCCTCATTACTATGCTGGCAGCAGAGCGCAAAGGCATCAGGCGGTCTTTAACTTGACATGTCTTGGAAATAGGAGTCACACAGCGGCTGAGTTGTGGGCAGCTCTGGAGACTGAGTTTAATAAATGAATGTCTCCACTCAACCTGCAGCCTGGTAAGGCGTGTGCGACAATGCTGCAAACCTGGGTGCGGCCCTTCGCCTGGGCAGGGTGACACACGTGCCTTGTATGGCTCACATGTTGAACCTTGTTGTCCAGCAATTTTTAACACACTATCCCGGCCTAGATGGCCTTCTGACCAGGGCATGAAAACTGTCTGCTCACTTCTGCCGTTCAACCGCCGCAGCTGAGCCACTTGCATCGCTCCAGAAGTCTTTAGGCCTGCCGGTTCATCGCCTGAAATGCGATGTGGCGACACGCTGGAATTCGACTCTCCACATGTTACAGCGACTGTGGCAGCACCGCCGAGCCCTGATGCAATACGTCATGACGTATAGCCTGGGCCAACGAGATGCAGAGGTGGGGCAGATCACCCTGATGGAGTGGTCTCAGATCAAGGACTTATGCACCCTTCTGCACAGTTTCGACATGGCGACGAATATGTTTAGCGCTGACAATGCCATTATCACCATGACAATTCCAGTCATTTACATGCTGGAGCACACGCTAAACACTATTCGGAGTCAGGGGGTTGGACAACAGGAAGGGGAGGAACTACAGGAGGATTCATATGCGCAAGACACAACAACATCACCAAGGTCCAGACGTTCATCATCACCAACGCGGCAGGCATGGGACCATGGGGGACAGGGATCAACAAGGGCGCATGGTAGCAGGCGAAATGTTGAGGAAGGTGCAGGAGAACATGAAAAAATGGAGGACGAATTGTCCATGGACATAGAAGACTCAGCGGATGAGGGAGTCCTTGGTCAAATTTCAGTTGAAAGAGGTTGGGGGGAGATGTCAGAGGAAGAAAGAACAGTTAGCACCTCTATGCCACAAAAACAGCGTGGACTTGATCCGCATGGCTGCGCAAGACACATGAGCGCCTTCTTGCTGCACTACCTCCAACATGACCCTCGTATTGTCAAAATTAGAAGTGATGATGACTACTGGCTTGCCACACGATTAGATCCCCGGTACAAGTCCAAATTTTGTGACATAATTCCAGCCATAGAAAGGGATGCACGCATGCAGGAGTATCAACAGAAGCTGTTACTCGATCTTAGCTTGGCTTTTCCACCAAACAACCGTGCAGGTGCAGGGAGTGAATCTCCCAGTTGTAACTTGACAAACATGGGACGGTCTCGTCATCTTCAACAGTCTACCCGTACCAGTAGCACCGTATCTGGTGCTGGTAACAGCAATTTTATTGAATCTTTTCATAATTTTTTTAGACCCTCCTTTGCAAGGCCACCAGAGACAAAAAGTCTGACACATAGTCAACGGCTGGAGAGGATAATACAGGAGTATCTCCAAATGAACATCAATGCCATGACTTTGCAAATGGAGCCTTGCTCATTTTGGGCTTCAAATCTTGAAAAATGGCCAGAGCTCTCCACTTACGCCTTGGAGATTTTGTCATGTCCAGCTGCCAGCATTGTCTCTGAACGTGTCTTCAGTGCTGCTGGGTGTGTGCTGACAGATAAGCGCACGCGTCTGTCCAGTGACAATGTGGACAGACTAACATTCATCAAAATGAACAAGTCATGGATCCACAAGGAATTTACTACCCCTGTGTCATCCTGGGGAGAGGAAATGCTTGTAGATTTGGAATGTGCTTGATGCAAATCTATCTGTGAAGTGTACAACTAGCGCACAAGTGCTGCCACTGATGAGGTGTCTGTGTGGGCCAATTTTTGGAAAAAAGGGAGACTCCGCTTGGAGTAACCCTTGCTTGCTGTGTTTTTTAAAAGGAGCCAAGATAAACAAGTCATGGCTCAGCAAAGACTTTGCTACCTACCCCGGTGTCATCCTGGGGACGGTTAAGTATGGCGTATTTTTGATTGTGCTTGATGCAAATCTACCTGTGAAGTGTACAACTAGGGCACAAGTGTTGCCACTGAAGGGGTTAGTGTCTGTGTGGCCCAATTTTTGAAAAAAAATTGAGACTCCGCTTGGAGTAACCCTTGCTTACATTGTTTTTTGAAATGATCCAAGATGAACAGAGCTGGGATCAGCAAAGACTTTGCTACCTACCCCAGGGTCATCCTGGGGACGGTTAAGTATGGCGTTTTTTTAATGTGCTTGATGCAAATCTACCTGTGAAGTGTACAACTGGGGCACAAGTGCTGCCACTGAAGGGGTGAGTGTCTGTGTGGCCCAATTTTTGGAAAAAAAGGGAGACTCCGCTTGGAGTAACCCTTGCTTACATTGTTTTTAAAAGTGATCCAAGACGCACAGAGCTGGGATCAGGAAAGACTTTGCTACCTACCCCGGGGTCATCCTAAGGACGGTTAAGTATGGCGTATTTTTGAATGTGCTTGATGCAAATCTAGCTGTGAAGTGTACAACTGGGGCACAAGTGCTGCCACTGAATGGGTGGGTGTGTGTGTGGCCCATTTTTTGGAAAAAAGGGAGACTCCGCTTGGAGTAACCCTTGCTTACATTGTTTTTAAAAATGATCCAAGATGCACAGAGCTGGGATCAGGACAGACATTGCTACCTACCCCGGGGTCATCCTGGGGACGGTTAAGTATGGCGTATTTTTGAATGTGCTTGATGCAAATCTAGCTGTGAAGTGTATAACTAGGGCACAAGTGCTGCCACTGAATGGGTGGGTGTGTGTGTGGCCCAATTTTTGGAAAAAAGGGAGACTCCGCTTCCTTGAGAAACTCTGTGTGTCAACGGGTGCGTTTCACCACCGATACTTGGACCAGTAAGACTCAGCGGATGAGGGAGACCTTGGTCAAATTTCAGTTGAAAGAAGTTGGGGGAGATGTCAGAGGAAGAAAGAACGGTTAGCACCTCTATGCCACAAACACAGCGTGGACTTGGTCCGCATGGCTGCGCAAGACACATGAGCGCCTTCTTGCTGCACTACCTCCAACATGACCCTCGTATTGTCAAAATTAGAAGTGATGATGACTACTGGCTTGCCACACTATTAGATCCTTGGTACAAGTCCAAATTTTGTGACATAATTCCAGCCATAGAAAGGGACGCACGTATGCAGGAGTATCAGCAGAAGCTGTTACTCGATCTTAGCTTGGCTTTTCCACCAAACAACCGTGCAGGTGCAGGGAGTGAATCTCCCAGTTGTAACTTGACAAACATGGGACGGTCTCGTCATCTTCAACAGTCTACCCGTACCAGTAGCACCGTATCTGGTGCTGGTAACAGCAATTTTATTGAATCTTTTCATAATTTTTTTAGACCCTCCTTTGCAAGACCACCAGAGACAAAAAGTCTGACACATAGTCAACGGCTGGAGAGGATAATACAGGAGTACCTCCAAATGAACATCAATGCCATGACTTTGCAAATGGAGCCTTGCTCATTTTGGGCTTCAAATCTTGAAAAATGGCCAGAGCTCTCCACTTACGCCTTGGAGATTTTGTCATGTCCAGCTGCCAGCATTGTCTCTGAACGTGTCTTCAGTGCTGCTGGGTGTGTGCTGACAGATAAGCGCACGCGTCTGTCCAGTGACAATGTGGACAGACTAACGTTCATCAAAATGAACAAGTCATGGATCCACAAGGAATTTACTACCCCTGTTTCATCCTGGGGAGAGGAAATGCTTGTGGATTTGGAATGTGCTTGATGCAAATCTATCTGTGAAGTGTACAACTAGGGCACAAGTGCTGCCACTGATGAGGTGTCTGTGTGGCCCAATTTTTGGAAAAAAGGGAGACTCCGCATGAAGTAACCCTTGCTTGCTGTGTTTTTTAAAAGGAGCCAAGATGAACAAGTCATGGTTCAGCAAAGACTTTGCTACCTACCCCGGTGTCATCCTGGGGACGGTTAAGTATGGCGTATTTTTGATTGTGCTTGATGCAAATCTACCTGTGAAGTGTACAACTAGGGCACAAGTGTTGCCACTGAAGGGGTTAGTGTCTGTGTGGCCCAATTTTTGAAAAAAAATTGAGACTCCGCTTGGAGTAACCCTTGCTTACATTGTTTTTTGAAATGATCCAAGATGAACAGAGCTGGGATCAGGAAAGACTTTGCTACCTACCCCGGGGTCATCCTGGGGACGGTTAAGTATGGCGTATTTTTGAATGTGCTTGATGCAAATCTAGCTGTGAAGTGTACAACTGGGGCACAAGTGCTGCCACTGAAAGGGTGGGTGTGTGTGTGGCCCAATTTTTGGAAAAAAGGGAGACTCCGCTTGGAGTAACCCTTGCTTGCTGTGTTTTTTAAAAGGAGCCAAGATGAACAAGTCATGGTTCAGCAAAGACTTTGCTACCTACCCCAGGGTCATCCTGGGGACGGTTAAGTATGGCGTTTTTTTTAATGTGCTTGATGCAAATCTACCTGTGAAGTGTACAACTGGGGCACAAGTGCTGCCACTGAAGGGGTGAGTGTCTGTGTGGCCCAATTTTTGGAAAAAAAGGGAGACTCCGCTTGGAGTAACCCTTGCTTACATTGTTTTTAAAAATGATCCAAGAGGCAAAGAGCTGGGATCAGGAAAGACTTTGCAACCTACCCCGGTGTCATCCTGGGGACGGTTAAGTATGGCGTATTTTTGAATGTGCTTGATGCAAATCTAGCTGTGAAGTGTACAACTGGTGCACAAGTGCTGCCACTGATGAGGTGTCTGTGTGGCCCAATTTTTGGAAAAAAGGGAGACTCCGCATGAAGTAACCCTTGCTTGCTGTGTTTTTTAAAAGGAGCCAAGATGAACAAGTCATGGTTCAGCAAAGACTTTGCTACCTACCCCGGTGTCATCCTGGGGACGGTTAAGTATGGCGTGTTTTTGATTGTGCTTGATGCAAATCTACCTGTGAAGTGTACAACTAGGGCACAAGTGCTGCCACTGAAGGGGTTAGTGTCTGTGTGGCTAAATTTTTGGAAAAAAATTGAGACTCCGCTTGGAGTAACCCTTGCTTACATTGTTTTTAAAAATGATCCAAGATGAACAGAGCTGGGATCAGGAAAGACTTTGCTACCTACCCCGGTGTCATCCTGGGGACGGTTAAGTATGGCGTATTTTTGAATGTGCTTGATGCAAATCTAGCTGTGAAGTGTACAACTGGGGCACAAGTGCTGCCACTGAATGGGTGGGTGTGTGTGGCCCAATTTTTGGAAAAAAGAGAGACTCTGCTTGGAGTAACCTTTGCTTGCTGTGTTTTTAAAAGGAGCCAAGATGAACAAGTCATGGTTAAGCAAAGACTTTGCTACCCACCCCGGTGTCATCCTGGGGATGGTTAAGTATGGCGTATTTTTGATTGTGCTTGATGCAAATCTACCTGTGAAGTGTACAACTAGGGCACAAGTGCTGCCACTGAAGGTATTAGTGTCTGTGTGGCCCAATTTTTGGAAAAAAAGGGAGACTCCGCTTGGAGTAACCCTTGCTTGCTGTGTTTTTTAAAAGGAGCCAAGATGAACAAGTCATGGTTCAGCAAAGACTTTGCTACCTACCCTAGGGTCATCCTGGGGACGGTAAAGTATGGCATATTTTTGAATGTGCTTGATGCAAATTTAGCTGTGAAGTGTACAACTGGGGCACAAGTGCTGTCACTGAAGGGGTGAGTGTCTGTGTGGCCCAATTTTTGGAAAAAAAAGAAGACTCCGCTTGGAGTAACCCTTGCTTACATTGTTTTTAAAAGTGATCCAAGATGCAAAGAGCTGGGATCAGGAAAGACTTTGCTACCTACCCCGGGGTCATCCTGGGGACGGTTAAGTATTGCGTATTTTTGAATGTGCTTAATGCAAATCTAGCTGTGAAGTGTACAACTGGGGCACAAGTGCTGCCACTGAATGGGTGGGTGTGTGTGTGGCCCATTTTTTGGAAAAAAGGGAGACTCCGCTTGGAGTAACCCTTGCTTACATTGTTTTTAAAAAGGATCCAAGATGCACAGAGCTGGGATCAAGACAGACTTTGCTACCTACCCCGGGGTCATCCTGGGGACGGTTAAGTATGGCGTATTTTTGAATGTGCTTGATGCAAATCTAGCTGTGAAGTGTATAACTGGGGCACAAGTGCTGCCACTGAATGGGTGGGTGTGTGTGTGGCCCAATTTTTGGAAAAAAGGGAGACTCCGCTTGGAGTAACCCTTGCTTGCTGTGTTTTTTAAAAGGAGCCAAGATGAACAAGTCATGGTTCAGCAAAGAGTTTGCTACCTACCCCGGTGTCATCCTGGGGACAGTTAAGTATGGCGTGTTTTTGATTGTGCTTGATGCAAATCTACCTGTGAAGTGTACAACTAGGGCTCAAGTGCTGCCACTGAAGGGGTTAGTGTCTGTGTGGCTAAATTTTTGGAAAAAAAAATTGAGACTCCGCTTGGAGTAACCCTTGCTTACATTGTTTTTAAAAATGATCCAAGTTGCACAGAGCTGGGATCAGGAAAGACTTTGCTACCTACCCCGGGGTCATCCTGGGGACGGTTAAGTATGGCGTATTTTTGAATGTGCTTGATGCAAATCTAGCTGTGAAGTGTTCAACTGGGGCACAAGTGCTGCCACTGAAGGGGTGGGGGTGTGTGGCCCAATTTTTGGAAAAAAGGGAGACTCCGCTTGGAGTAACCCTTGCTTGCTGTGTTTTTTAAAAGGAGCCAAGATGAACAAGTTATGGTTCAGCAAAGACTTTGCTACCTACCCCGGTGTCATCCTGGGGACGGTTAAGTATGGCGTATTTTTGAATGTGCTTGATGCAAATCTAGCTGTGAAGTGTACAACTGGGGCACAAGTGCTGCCACTGAAGGGGTGGGTGTGTGTGTGGCCCAATTTTTGGAAAAAAGGGAGACTCCGCTTGGAGTCACCTTGCGGTGTTTTACATGATTTTAGAAGGGCGTGCCATGCCTATATCTGTGTCTCCTCCTCTTTTTCCTTGTCCAGCTCTTTTGTTTTCGCATGAGTATATGTCCTTGTCACTTTCCCATGTGTTTGTGTTGTGTTGTGAGTTGTTTGTCACCTTTTGGACACTTTTGAGGGTGTTTTCTAGGTGTTTTTATGTGTTTGTGATTGCCTCCCATTGTTTCCTATGCGGTTCGAGTACGGTTCGTCGAACGTTCGGCGAACCGAACTCGAACGAGACCTCCGATCGGCGATCTGAACTCGAGCCGAACCGCGACCAGTTCGCTCATCTCTAATCATTACCCAGCGAGCCACAGTCACCAGGGCAGCTTGAAGAGTTGGATACAGTGCCAGATGATGGCGCTTCTATGAAAGCGCCTTTTTCTGCTGCAGCTGCGGACTGCAATTTGCAGCAGAGGCACCCAGAAACCTCGGACTAACCTGTCCTGCAGATTCCAATCCCCAGCTGCCTAGTTGTACCTGGCTGGACACAAAAATGGGGCAAAGCCTACGTCATTTTTTTTTTTTTAATTATTTTATGAAATTTATGAAGTAATTAAAAAAAGGGCTTTCCTATATTTTTAGCTCCCAGACGGGTACAAATAGGCATCTAGGGGTTGGGGGCAGCCGTACCTGCCTGCTGTACCTGGCTAGCATACAAAAATATGGCGAAGCTCACGTCATTTTTTTGTAGTTTTTTTGCAAAAAAAAATAAAAAATGCTTTCCTGGATTTTCCATTGCCAGTGAAGGTAACACCAAGCAGTGGTGGTTAGCAGCCAGTAGCTGCTTGGATTACCCTTAGCTAGCAATACAAAAAATGCACCGGGAGCCCACATATATTTTTTTTAATTATTTACTTAAATAACTAAAAAAGAAATGGGCTTCCCTGTATTTTGATTGCCTGACATCACAGTGCTGTAAAAACAAATCATTAAAAAAAATGACGTAGCACTCCGCGGTATTTTTGATTCTCAGCCCAGATACAGCAGAAAGCTACGGGTTGCCATCCTCATCTGCCTGGCGTTACCTTGGCTGGCAATCAAAATACAGGGAAGCCCATACATTTTTTTTATTTAAAAAAATAGTTAAAAAAAATGAAGTGTTGTCCCCCCATTTTTGATAGCCAGCTAGGGTAAAGCAGACGGCTGTAGCCTGAAAACCACAGCTGGCAGCTTTACCGTGGTTGGTGATCCAATGTGGTCCAATCGATAGCACCAACGTTGGATGAAGGCGACATCATGTGTACGCCTGCACTTTCCTCACAAAGCTGCATTTTTCCAGGGACACCCTACTCAACACCGTCTACACACAGCAGCCAGATCTCTGTCCCTCAGATGTGGACAAATAAAAGGCCATTTCCTGCGACCCATGACAAAGCTAAGAGGTTGACTTTATCCCTCTGTAAGCTCTTGGCTACCGAAATGCTGCCTTTCTGCCTGGTGGACACACAGGATTTTAGAGACCTTATGTCTGTCACTGTGCCCCAGTACCAGATGCCCAGTCGCCACTACTTCTCTAAGAAAGGTGTGCCCGTGCTACACCAGCATGTCGCACACAACATCACCGCTTCCTTGAGAAACTCTGTGTGTCAACGGGTGCGTTTCACCACCGATACTTGGACCAGTAAGCATGGACAGGGACGTTACATGTCGCTGACTGGGCACTGGGTAACTATGGTGATAGATGGTGAAGGGTCTGCTGCACAAGTCTTGTCGTCCCCACGACTTGTGTGTCAATCCTCTGTCTGTCCAAGTTCCGCCACTGCTTCTGCCTCCTCCACCTCATCTGGGTTCTCCACCTCTGCCCCAAGCCTGCCTGGTCAGGCCACCAGCGTTCTCACTGCGCAGAAGGAATCACGCACCCCTCATTAATATGCCGGCAGCAGAGCGCAACGGCATCAGGCTGTCTTTAGCTTGACATGTCTTGGGAAAAGGAGTCACACAGCTGAGGAGTTGTGGTCAGCTCTGCGGTCCGAGTTTAATAAATGGTTGTCTCCACTCAACCTGCAGCCTGGTAAGGCCGTGTGCGACAATGCTGCAAACCTGGGTGCAGCCCTTCGCCTGGGCAAGGTAACACACGTGCCTTGTATGGCTCACGTGTTGAACCTTGTTGTCCAGCAATTTTTAACACACTATCCCGGCCTAGATGGCCTTCTGACCAGGGCACGAAAACTGTCTGCTCACTTCCGCTGTTCAACCGCCGCAGCTGAGTGACTTGCATCTCTCCAGAAGTCTTTCGGACTGCCGGTTCATCGCCTGAAATGCGATGTGCCGACACGCTGGAATTCGACTCTCCACATGTTACAGCGACTGTGGCAGCACCGGCGAGCCCTGGTGCAATACGTCATGATGTATAGCCTGGGCCAACGAGATGCAGAGGTGGGGCAGATCACCCTGATGGAGTGGTCTCAGATCAAGGACCTATGCACCCTTCTGCACAGTTTCGACATGGCGACGAATATGTTTAGCGCTGACAATGCCATTATCAGCATGACAATTCCAGTCATTTACATGCTGGAGCAAACGCTCAACACTATTTGGAGTCAGGGGGTGAGAGAACAGGAAGGGGAGGAACTACAGGAGAATTCATATGCGCAAGACACAAAAACATCTCCAAGGTCCAGACGTTCATCATCACCAACGCGGCAGGCATGGAACCATGGGGGACAGGGATCAACAAGGGCGCATGGTAGCAGGCGAAATGTTGAGGAAGGGGCAGGAGAACATGAAGAAATGGAGGACGAACTGTCCATGGACATAGAAGACTCAGCGGATGAGGGAGACCTTGGTCAAATTTCAGTTGAAAGAAGTTGGGGGGAAATGTCAGAGGAAGAAAGAACGGTTAGCACCTCTATGCCACAAACACAGCGTGGACTTGGTCCGCATGGCTGCGCAAGACACATGAGCGCCTTCTTGCTGCACTACCTCCAACATGACCCTCGTATTGTCAAAATTAGAAGTGATGATGACTACTGGCTTGCCACACTATTAGATCCCCGGTACAAGTCCAAATTTTGTGACATAATTCCATCCATAGAAAGGGACGCACGTATGCAGGAGTATCAGCAGAAGCTGTTACTCGATCTTAGCTCGGCTTTTCCACCAAACAACCGTGCAGGTGCAGGAAGTGAATCTCCCAGTTGTAACTTGACAAACATGGGACGGTCTCGTCATCTTCAACAGTCTACCCGTACCAGTAGCACCGTATCTGGTGCTGGTAACAGCAATTTTATGGAATCTTTTCATAATTTTTTTAGACCGTCCTTTGCAAGGCCACCAGAGACAACAAGTCTGACACATAGTCAACGTCTGGGGAGGATGATACAGGAGTATCTCCAAATGAACATTGATGCCATGACTTTTCAAATGGAGCCTTGCTCATTTTGGGCTTCAAATCTTGAAAAATGGCCAGAGCTCTCCAGTTACGCCTTGGAGATTTTGTCGTATCCAGCTGCCAGCAATGTCTCTGAACGTGTCTTCAGTGCTGCTGGGTGTGTGCTGACAGATAAGCGCACGCGTCTGTCCAGTGACAATGTGGACAGACTAACGTTCATCAAAATGAACAAGTCATGGATCCACAAGGAATTTACTACCCCGGTGTCATCCTGGGGAGAGTAAATGCTTGTGGATTTGGAATGTGCTTAATGCAAATCAAAACATCCTGTTTGCAACTAGGGCACAAGTGCTGCCACTGATGGGGTGTCTGTGTGGCCCAATTTTTGGAAAAAAGGGAGACTCCGCTTGGAGTAACCCTTGCTTACATTGTTTTTAAAAATGATCCAAGATGAACAAGTCATGGTTCAGCAAAGACTTTATCTACCTACCCCGGTGTTATGCTGGGGACGGTTAATTATGGCGTATTTTTGAATGTGCTTGAGGCAAATCTAGCTGTGAAGTGTACAACTGGGGCGCAACTGCTGCCACTGAAGGGGTGGGTGTGTGTTGGGCCCAATTTTTGGAAAAAATTGAGACTCCGCTTGGAGTAACCCTTGCTTGCTGTGTTTTTTTAAAAGGAGCCAAGATGAACAAGTCATGGTTCAGCAAAGACTTTTCTACCTACCCCGGTGTCATCCTGGGGACGGTTAATTAGAGCGTATTTTTGAATGTGCTTGATGCAAATCTAGCTGTGAAGTGTACAACTGGGGCACAACTGCTGCCACTGATGAGGTGTCTGTGTGGCCCAATTTTTGGAAAAAAGGGAGACTCCGCTTGGAGTAACCCTTGCTTACATTGTTTTTAAAATTGATCCAAGATGAACAAGTCATGGTTCAGCAAAGACTTTATCTACCTACCCCGGTGTCATGCTGGGGACGGTTAATTATGGCATATTTTTAAAGTGCTTGATGAAAATCTAGCTGTGAAGTGTACAACTGGGGCACAACTGCTGCCACTGAAAGGGGTGGGTGTGTGTGGGGTCCAATTTTTGGAAAAAAGGGAGACTCCGCTTGGAGTAACCCTTGATTGCTGTGATTTTTAAAAGGAGCCAAGATGAACAGAGCTGGGATGAGGAAAGACTTAGCTACCTACCCCGGTGTCATCCTGGGGACGGTTAATGATGGCGTATTTTTGAATGTGCTTGATGCAAATCTAGCTGTAAAGTGTACAACTGGGGCCCAACTGCTGCCACTGAAGGGGTGGGTGTGTGTGGGGCCCAATTTTTGGAAAAAAGGGAGACTCCGCTTGGAGTAATTCTTGCTTGCTGTGTTTTTTAAAAGGAGCCAAGATGAACAGAGCTGGGATCAGGAAAGACTTTGCTACCTACCCCGGTGTCATCCTGGGGACGGTTAAGGATGGCATATTTTTGAATGTGTTTGATGCAAATCTAGCTGTGAAGTGTACAACTGGGGCACAAGTACTGCCACTGAAGGGGTGGGTGTCTGTGTGGCCCAATTTTTGGAAAAAAGGGAGACTCCTCTTGGAGTCACCTTGCGGTGTTTTACATGATTTTAGAAGGGCGTGCCATGCCTATATATGTGTCTCCTCCTCTTTTTCCTTATCCAGCTCTTTTGTTTTCGTATGAGTATATGTCCTTGTCACTTTCCCATGTGTTTGTGTTGTGAGTTGTTTGTCACCTTTTGGACACCTTTGAGGGTGTTTTCTAGGTGTTTTTATGTGTTTGTGAATGCCTGCCATTGTTTCCTATGCGGTTCGAGTTCGGTTCGTCGAACGTTCGACGAACTGAACTCGAACGGGACCTCCGTTCGACGAACCAAACTCGAGCCGAACCACGACCGGTTCGCTCATCTCTAGTTGTGAGGTTGTGAGAGTTATCGCACCTATGGTGTATTTGTCTTATTAAGCATTTAGTATATAATGCCTTCTAACATGATATGTCAGGATTAAGAGTGGTTTTACGCTCAAAACACGTAGACCTCTGTTTAAGTCTAAGGGTGTCATCTTGGGAGATCTTGGTGGCCATTTGTCTGGTGCACCATCACATTATGGGTGTCAAGTCTGAGAATTCCTACATGAACAGTGTCCTGGAAAGTGGATTGGTCATCGTGGGCCAGTTGAATGGCCAGCAAGGTCTCCCAATCTGACCCCACTAGACTTTTATCTTTGGGCGTCATCTGAAGGCAATTGTCTTTGCTGTGAAGATACAAGATGTGCAGATCTGAAACAATGGATACTAGAAGCCTGTGCTAGCATTTTTTCTGCGATGTTGCTGTCAGTGTGTCAAGAATGGGAGAAGAGGGTTGCATTGACAATCCAACACAATGGGTAGCACTTTGAACACATTTTATAAGTGGTCAAAAAATTGTAAATAACTAATGAACGAATAAGAATAAAGTTATGTTAAACCACTGTTTTTCTTGTGAAAATCTCAATAAGTTTGATATGTGTTAAATGACCCTCCGCCCATTGAAAAAATAAAGTTGAATCTAAAATGGCCGATTTCAAAATGGCCACCATGGTCACCACCCATATTGAAAAGTTTCCCCCCTCCCATATACTAATTAGCCACAAACAGAAAGTTTATATCACCAACCATTCCCATTTTATTTAGGAGTATCCATATAAATGGCCCACCCTGTATATTTTGCTACATCATCATGTGTGCTGTGTACCTAAATGGGATTATTTCAATTTACTAATTAGTTTAATTTCACAAAAGTAACTCTCAGGTTCTTTTATAAACTATGCCCATCTCCCACTTGTTTGATTGAGTACAGTATCTGAACATCGTTAACAAGTGACATATTGTAATGACTACAAAACTTTGTCTTTGAATTCCTAAAAGTGCAGTCATGATGTGACTGCAAGTGTCGCACCATGTACAAATGGACTCCTGGTGAGCGGCGCAAGACAGTGGGAACACCAGAGTAGCAATACAATGGATTTAAAATACCCTGGTACTAGAGAGAGGGAATGGGGGTCACCTATTAACACTCACCTACACTCACTAACATCCCTATATGGGTCCGTTTCCCCATGCACTAGACCCTCACTGGTCCTGAGCTCATCATGACCAGTGAAGGCCAGAGAGATGATTGTCCCACTACTGCAATAAGACAACAAGAGGAAGGTAAGACAAATGGGTGAGGAAAGACACAACAAAAAGAACTCCATTATTTATTCATTAGGAAACTTTGCAGCTGCTACAGAAACAACATCTTAGCTATGCAGAAACAAGCTCCTTCAACATGGACAGCATAGGTATGTGCTATAGTTGGCATAGAGAATAGTGAGGAAGGAGTGGATATAGATAGCAGTATGGAGTGGCTGCAGCTGAGGTTACAACTGCCTGATAGAACATTGCAGGATAGCAATAAATCATAACCCCTTCAGTATCAGATGGAATTAAACACACTAAAACTAAGGGTAAATGATGAGGAGGCACTTCAGTGGATATGTGATCAACAATATGCTGTGACCTTCTGATCCCAGATCTCCCCAAGAGTACACCAGGCCATGAAACACTTGTGACAAGCAGGTCTTTTTGGGTTGTTTCTGCTATGTAATAGTATTTATCAAAGTGACCCCAAAAAAAGCTATTGGACTGTAAAGGGTCCACACTATCAAAAAGGGCACTGACATGCCAAAAATGGGTCAAATATTTTTCAGAACATGCTATGAAAATTTCATTTTTTTTCCTTTCTTTATGGAAAATCAATAACATTGTTATGAGATTTGTGGATGTGCTGTTTTAATTCTATACTCAAAAAAATAAAAGAACATACACTAAAATTTACCAGGGCTGTGTTCTGACTGTGTCTGGCAGTGGTAATTTACATATTACTGGTATTTCTAGTCTGAAAAGTGTATACAATACACACATTTGTTTATTATAAAAAGTCTAAGAATTTTCTATTCTGGTTAGAGTCATATTTTTTTTTATAACACAGAATGTAAAATATTGTCTCAAGATATATTTTAGTTGTTCATCAACACACCATTCTTAAAATGCATGTAGTATATAGGAAGAAGTATTGCAGAAATAATAGACTTTTTTCTTCATTGAGAATGGAATAATTGTGTTTGATTTAAGCAAGTCTTACTATTTTATGCTCAGATCTCTGAATTATCAGCATGTGTAATGTTCACATGTTTATTAGTTTCACTAATCCTGCTGCGCTGTTATTAAAACTGCCCATATCGCAAAACAGCATGACAATTTGCTAAGCTTTAGAGTTTGTGTTTAATTTTACATACCCAAACAGTTGGACATGTAGCATGGGATTCATTCTAATTCAATCGTTGAGCACTTTGTCTCACGGTTGTCTAAAAAAATGACCATATAATGAAAATAAAAAGCAACATATGGCATGGTAACAAGTTTTAATGCTACATCTCCCCATGAGCTTTAATACTTTGTGACATTTTGTGCTAGGAGAAAAATAATGTATGTGACTATTTCCTTCACATGTTGACCAGTCATTAAAATGACTCCTGAGGATATGTAGAAGCCACTGCATTAAAATACTGCTTACTATCCAGCTTAAAAAATTAATGGCTGCTTGTGGCATTTAACGTAGAAAAACATGGTTCTTAATTTCTCTTTCCTTGTCTTTGTCTCTTTCCCGTCTGTCTCTTTCCCAGTCTAACTCTTTCCCTGTCTCTTTCCTAGTCTGTCTCTTTCCCTGTCTCTTT
Source organism: Anomaloglossus baeobatrachus (assembly GCF_048569485.1). Classification (NCBI taxonomy): domain Eukaryota; kingdom Metazoa; phylum Chordata; class Amphibia; order Anura; family Aromobatidae; genus Anomaloglossus; species Anomaloglossus baeobatrachus. The sequence goes on from NC_134353.1 coordinate 173,300,111, forward strand.
CCTTGTCTCTGTCTTTTTCCCTGTCTCTTTCCCTGTCTGGATGTCTCTTTCCCTGTCTGTCTGTGTCTGTCTCTCTGGCTGTCTCTTTCCTTGTCTCTGTCTCTTTCCCTGTCTCTTTCCCTGTTTGGCTGTCCCTTTCCCTGTCTGCCTGTGTCTTTCCCTGTCTGTCTGTGTCTTTTTCTCTGTCTGTCTCTTTGATTGTCTGTCTCTCTGTCTTTCTCTGTCTGTCTCTCTGTCTGTCTCTTTCCCTGTCTGCCTGTGTCTGTCTGCCTCTGTTTGTCTCTTTGACTGTCTGACTCTCTGTCTCTCTCTATTCGTCTCCCCACTGACATCTTATTACCTCACGCATAAGCTTCTTATACTAACAATTAATTTTGTTCCTATAGCAACCACTCACAGCTCGTATTAATAACCTAATAGCTCGCAGCTCCATTGACTTTAATGGAGGCAGGATTTTTGGAGAGTAACTGTAAAGCGCGGGATTAAATTTTCCCGTCCAAAAATAGTCTATGACGTTCCCTGAGTCACAAGGAGTGTCTGTTCAAAATTTCGTGATTGTAAATGCGACGGTACGGATTTGTTTAGCGGATATACATACACACATACACTCAGCTTTATATATTAGATTACACAATGTTAGGAGTCAAGATGAAATCTTACAAATGTATTGAACCCCTTCACTTCCCATAAATTTTCTGATTTTTGCTTTTGTTTTTTCCCCTTTTTTCCAAGAGTCATAACTTTTTTATTGTTTTCATTAATAAAGGCTTGTTTTTTGTGGGACAATCTGTACTGTTGAACAACATAGATTACACTGGGGAACGCAATTTTTTAGGAGTTAGGTCAGACAACTGTTCTTAATTAATTTTTGGATGCTGAATCCAGAAATGATCTCAGTTTTTCTCTATCACGTCAAGTTTTTGAACTATAGGATTTTTGTCTTCTCAAAAATATGTAAACTACTGTACCTAAAAAGTGTTTTTGTTTTTTTTTTTAAATAGTACAAATATGATCAAAAAATGAAAAGTATAAGAAACCACACTGTCTCAGTTGTGACTATTCTTAAAAGTTGCCACGTAGCTCTATATGAGTTGAATTGTACTCAGATAACAAGTCTTATTACAGAAATCAGTGCAATTGTGCTTCTATGGCAGGTAAGTTGAGGAGGAAAAACTTGACGTGATAGAAAAAAACTGACTACATTTTTGGAATCAGCATGCCAATTTTAATATAAATCAGCTCAAAAACCTAACTCAACAGAAAGTTTTTTTCAAATTGTTCCCCAGTGTTATTGTGCCACATACAGTATTGTGCTGTAAAAAGGGTAAAAAATTTGAAGTGTAGTGAAATCACAAAAAAAAGCGTAATTCCACAACTGTGATTTGGATTTTAAATTTACCATACTTCCTATATCGTAAGAGGGATCTGAAAGTACGATTCCCCATGTCAGTATGAGTTTGTAAATACCAAAAATGAATATTGCGATTTTGTTGCTATTTTGATCACCTCTTCATGCATTTTATTGCAATATTGCAGCAACTAAACAACTGTACTTCTAGTTTTCATGCATTTTTTGTGAATTTTGATAGATCAGGTATTTCTGATCTCGATGATACAAAATATATGTATTTTTTATTATTGTTGTATTTTTAATGGGTAAAAAGGGGGTGATTTGAGCTTTTTTTTCCACTTTTTAGTGATTTTACTAGGTCCCTAAAGAACTTGAAGCTGATGTACTGTGATCACTTCTGCTGTTCAGAATGATGCTAGAGCATCACTCTGAACAGCAGAATTACTGATCTGCTATAAATGCTGGTGTTCAGCTTGCATTCACAGAAAATTTGTTATGTCAGTGAGAGGGGTCATCAGGTTACTCCTGGCTCTTATGACAATCCATCAGCACCCCGAGATCACGTCATGGGTTACCGACAGCGGCGGGGAATGGGAGCGTGAAATCTCGCTGTCAAAGGTTGACAGTGGGATTTTGCTAGTTAACAGGCGCAGGTAGCTCTCAGATCCACCCACGCCTGTAAGCTGCACATGTTGGATGATCAGATTAGCTAACATTTGCAGGAAAAGATGTGGGCTTGCTGTGAGAGCCCACATTACAGGTACAGACATGACCTTTGATGTACAGGTAAGTCCAATATCGTGAAGGAGTTAAGGGAAGATGTCTCCTATTGCTATCAGATAAAGGATTAATCTACTGGTAAATAGCATTTAAAGCCTGGTCAGTTGGTTGACTGGAAAAGCATGGGCTACAGGGAGCAAATTAAGTTTAATTCTCACTGATGCCACTATGCTCTCTTTCATGCTGTCAGTGCAAGTATACATGACAGTAACTACAAAGTGAAAGTGCACTAATAAAGTCCCGGCACTTGGTGACATAATGCCGTGAGCTTAGCCCAGGCCCCATGGGCTTCATAGAAGGAACAAAATAACAACAACGCATGGCAACTCATAAGCAATCCACAACCGCATCACAGGGGGACTGATGGGAGCTGATGAGTGCATGTACTTGCCATCACACTAAGTGCTGCTGTCATTGAATGACACAAACATTTAAATCAGCAACAATCAATGATAGCTCTGATCCCTGCTGTTACATGTAGATAAGGTATAACAGCTGACATCTGGCTAGTAGAGAGTGGGCTCAGTCCTGAGCTTACTTCATACAATAACATCCCTATGGAGACATACTTTAGTTACATTAAGGTGTGTGAAGTGGATAATTTCACTTGTGTGCTTCTAAATTTGGAAAGACAAATGTAATTCCATAGTGCTTATGTGGTGCCCCTGCGGCTTCAGGTGCCACAGGGTACTGCACCTCACCTGAGGTGCAGTATTCATCTTGGATACAGAGGAGGTGATTGCCGGTAATCACCACCAACACACTCATCCAACAGATAAACACGGGAGCTCTTTCACTGGCACTGAGCTAGGGTAGGTGCTGGGGTGGCCATCATGAAAGTATGGGATCTCTTGCCCACTAGTTCAGGAACCCAGGAGGCGGAGCACCAACAGTGGAAGTGAGGAGCCATCACACACAACAGTGAGTCAGCTCCAGGTGCGGCAAATGCCAGCTTGCACTTAGGAAGAGACAGCAGTCAGAAGTGACACGGACAGTTCGGGGCCCGTGGTCTGGAGCTGGAGGCTTGACCCGGGTTCTGAAAAAAGAAGGGGAATCCCAGGATTTGCGGGGAGTGCAGAAGGCACACGTGACCCGTTCCACAGCCCAGGACCTGGGCTGGAGGGAAACCGTTGAAAGGGAATGCACAAAAGGAAACATCGGCCTCAACCTCCGAAGTATCCGGGATCAGCTGAGGCCCAACACAGCATAGCTCGGTACTACAACGGCAGTGCGTTTCCAGTGATTAAAAGAACTTGAACTGCACCCTCTGTGTCATCCCATCACTGCCGGCACTCACATCTTCGCAATAGGTGACTACTACCATCATCCTCCTCCCTGGGGCCTGAGCACTGCCTGTGGAGAGCTACAACACCTGAGCTGTGTTACCATCCGCCCTGAAAGAGAGAGACTACCCGCAGCGGCAGCTACCATATTAGCAGCATACCAAAGGTGGTGTCACGAATAATCCCTCCCATCATCCCCATCCCTATCTTTATTTACACCGCCGGGGTCACGAAACCGGACCAAGCCGCTGTGACAACCCAAACTGACACCGGCCCCGTGATGAGTAAACCCCAGAGACGCCATTGGTGCATCAACTTGGCGTCACAAACAGGAATTTGTGCCCGCGATCACGAGTACTGTGTGCCAACAGACTGTATACTATAGGACTGTGCACTGGCGGTCATTGAAAACAATAGGCGCCATGTGTAATCACCCCGTCTGTTTGTGTCTGCCCTTTGTGGGCTGGGTGACAGAATGGTGCGAAGTGCTGTGCCCGCCCTCCACGGCTAGAACTAAGAAACAAAACTTTGCGGGAAAACTGTCCCCCCCGGAGAGTGCATAAGAATGGGCTGACTGCGTAGTCAAGGACAGGATGCAAGATGGCGGAAAGAAACCGGAGTACCCAGTAGTGCGGGGTGGAAGAAGCCAGCTACCCAATGGTCCCGAGGAAGTACCAGTGACGCGACTTGTGATCACCCCTGAGCTAATGGAGGAGGAGGTGACGTGGTTGCGGGCTCAGTTTCTGGAGCTGGAGCTGCAGGACGGAACTATCCAGAGGTGGCAGGAGACCCTGATGGTGATGCCGACCCAGGAGGGGAAAGAACCTGGCACTGAGGAGGTACGTGGTGCGACAGCACCTGTGGTCCTGGAATCCGGTGATGGTGACCTGGTGGGACCACTGGCAGAGCTTCCAGCTGTTGCACCTGGCCATGTCAGACCAAGCATGGCCTGGGACGCGATGATCAATAAAGAAAAGGCCTGCAGGGTCCCCAAGAACCCACCATCATAGTGGCTGCAAATAAATTGGCCTGCGAGTGGCAACTTCTGGAGCTGCCCATAGAGCAGGAGGAACGCTGGGCAAGGCATGAAGCACTGGAAGCCCGGAACCTGACCATCAAGCAGTGGTGCCGCAAAGAGCGATCCTCAGCAAGGGGGCCACTGAGACATGGCGTGGTGGTCCACTTTGATCTGGAGCGGGGGTGTGGATTCATTGGGGAATCCGGGATGACAAAGGACATATTTGTTTCCTGGAGGGATGGGGAGTCCCACCTCAGCAGAGGACACCCAGATCGTGACCTGTACTTGGGCGATCACATTACCTACACCCATCATAGAGGTGAGAGGGGATGGTGTGCCCTGGATGTGCAGGTAGCAGGAGACAGCAGTTAGAAGTGACATGGACAGTTTGGGGCCCGTGGTCTGGAGCTGGAGGCTCGACCCGGGTTCTGAGGAAAGAAGGGGGATCCCAGGGTTTGCGGGGAGTGCAGAAGGCACCCATGACCCATTCCACGGCCCAGGAGCAGGGGTGGAGGAAAACCATCGAAAGGGAACACACAGAAGGAAATACCGGCCTCGACCTCCAAATTATCCAGGATTGGCCCATCACAGTGTAGCTCGGTACTCCAACATAAGCATGTTTCCAGTGAGTAAAAGAACTTAAACTGCACCATTTGTGTCATCCCATCACTGTCGACGCTCGCATCTGGTAGTAATAACCTTCGCCATAGGTGACTACTACCACCATCATCCTCCCTGGGGCCTGAGCTCTGCCTGTGGAGAGCTGCAACACCCAAGCTGCATTACTATCCGCCCCGGAAGAGAGACTTCCTGCAACAGCATATTAACCGCATACCACAGGTGGGGTCACAAATAACTACTCCAATCATCCCCATCCCGGTGATGAGTAAACCCCAGAGACACCGTGGGCACGTCACTTATAGATTTAGTAAATGTGCCCCAAACATATGAATGTTGTTACACACTACAATACACTATTTCACAGTGGTATCTTACAAAAATACATACAATTTCAGATACACACACAAATACACGGACGTGCACACATACAGTTTGCAGTTATGTACACATACATTATTCAGCCATGCACACAGACATGAAAACATATAGTACACAGACCTGCACACATAAAGTATGCAAACATATACGCATACAGCACATAGACATTTGCATACACATGAAAACATGCACCCATATGGAACACAGACATATACACACACAAATATAAACATGCACACACAGACATGTGAATGCACATGCAAACGTATGCACACATGCAAATATGCACTCATATGCATCCACTCATGGAGGCACATATGCACATGCAGAAATGGAGACATGCACACATGGTATGGAGACACGCACACATGGCACGCAGATATCTACACACAGTACACAGACATGAACACACAGTACGCAGGCATGCCCACATACTGAATGCAGACATGCACACAGTTGTCTACACACATGGTATGCAGGCATGGGCACACACACCTGCAAACACGATTTAAACACATAAATAAAGACAGCTACAGAGATATGTGCCCATACATGCATATACATATTTGAAAACTTATAGACAAAAATGCATATATACACAGACATATAAATATACACAGTTACATAGACAGACATACACATTCGTTAATGTACACACACAGACAAGCAGACACAATAGGGATATTTTTACATGGTGAATCAGGCAAATCACTTTGCACACAGTTTGAGTCATATGCAGCTCCTCTCCAGCAGGCATGTGCCAGTGCAGAGCACCATGCATGATGTCACTTTAGGAGACCTGGCTGCACACGGGGCACTTTGTAGCCGTAAATGGTAGCTGTGACGGGCCAGGCTGGCACACAAGCACAATTAAAAGTAGAAACAAACACTTGTATCAGAGTGACCCTACATAGCTGCTGATGAGGCAGTTTGAAGGGCATATGCCCATCTACTTCAATGACCAGCCCTCCCCTAGATAGACTAGTGTGTCCATAATCATAGACACAAAATGGATAAAAAAAAAATTACAATCAGAAGACCAAGCAAGGAACAAGATGGTTGTATCCAGGACTTAGCCAAAAGTAATAAAATCATTATTTTATTACATTACCTAAAATACAGTGATTCAAAAATGCAGAAAAAAACACACGCATAGAGAAATAAAGTCAAATTGTAGTCTCTGGCAGAGATGAGCTATCCTGCCAAAGATCAGATTGGTTCAGAATCACAGAACACACTTGAGATTGCTGATTGGATCGTCAATTCTAGCCGATTCTAGTCGATCGTCGAGATCCTAACTTACCTCATTAAATTCAAAGGGAGGCAAAAGTGATGTGTTGTGAAATGGTCTGGGGGACGTAAAGAAAAATAATAAAAATGGGTCAAAGCAGTGCATACTTACTGAGTCTCCCTGCGGCTGCAGCGCTATTTCCGGAGCTGATAATTATTACTAATGCATATTTACTGCTTTCCCCTTCCACAGGTGTCTCTGACTGACTGCCATTTTAACAACGCCCCCATCCTCTGAAACAGCATCTGTAATTGGTTGTAATCACAAACGCTGTCTGTGTCCTTCTACTGGTGATAAATAAATAAACAAATAAAAAAATGTTGCAGGGTCCCCCTGTATTGATATCAGCACAGATAAAGCCATGGCTACAGGTTGCAGCCCCAGCTGTACGCTTATCGTAGCTGTGTATCAAAATAGGAGGAACTGCATGTGGCTTTTTTAAAAAAAAAAAAAATAAATAAATGATTTTAAAAAACGGCTTGCAGTTCCCCCCAATTTTGATATCCAGCCATCATAAAGCCCGACAGCTGGGCGCTGGCATTCCAAGGCTTGAAAGACCCATACTTATTGGGCCCCCCAGCCTAAAAATAACTGCCTGCAGCTGCCTAGGATTGTTGCATCCATCAGATGTAACAATCCTGGCACTTTACCAGCCTCATCCCAATTGCCCTGGTGTGGTGGCAATTAGGATAATAAGGGGTTAATGACAGTTGTGAGTTGCCACTAAGCCCTAGATTAGTGATGGGTAGGATATATGAGATAACCCTCAACTAGTCCAATAAGTAAATAGAAATAAGCACAAACACACAGAAAAATCCTTTATGTGAAATACAAAACAAAAAACCCACCCTCTTTCACCACTTTATTAACCCCCAAAACACCCAGGTCTGATGCTTCAAGATAAAAATGAAAACACTTTAAAATTATGCCTGATATATGTTATGGTTGCACTCCAGGTACAATGTCTTGCTAGTTAATAGTTGAGTGTATGCACCTTAGGTGTTCTGAGATTAAGCTACCTAAGGGGTACTTTGCACGTTGCGAAATTGCTACTGCGATACGGCCGGGGTCAAAACGAAAGTGACGCACATCCGGCGCCGATAAACGATCGCAAAAGCGTCATAAATTGGTGATCTGTGTAGCGTCAGACAATTCCATAATGTTGCACCAATAGGAGATATGATGTTGTTCCTCATTCCTGCGGCAGCACATATCGCTGTGTGTGAAGCCGCAGAAGCAAGGAACATCTCCTTACCTGCCTCCACTGCCAATGCGGAAGGAAGGAAGGAAGGAGGTGGGCGGGATGTTTACGTCCTGCTCATCTCCGCCCCTCAGCTTCTATTGGCCGCCTGCAATGTGACATCGCTGTGATGCCACACGACCCGCCCCCTTAGGAAGGAGGTGGGTCGCTGGCCAGAGCGACGTCGCAGGGCAGGTAAGTGCGTGTGAAGCTGCCGTAGTGATAATGTTCGCTACGGCAGCTATCACAAGATATCGCATGTGCGACGGGGGCGGGTACTATCGCGCTCGGCATCGCTATCATCAGCTAGTGATGTCGCAGCGTGCAAAGTACCCCTAAAACTACCAATGAGAGCCTAGGGGTATGGTTGCTTTAGGCATTTCTCTCAAGGGATTTTTTTCTTCACTGTGTGGCTCAAATTGACCTGAAAGTCATCTCCTGCAACAGTGGGTGTCCAGACATTAATTGTAAAGTGAACCTGTCAGGTGCACTATGCACCCAGAACTATAAACAATTCTGGGTGCATATTGCTAATCCCTGCCTAACTGTATACACTAGCATAAATAAAGAGATCTTTAGAAAAAGTATTTTTAAAAATCTTTTATCGTATGCTACTGAGACCAGGGTGTGATTTCCCCTTGATAGTTGGACCCTTCACATGTTATTACGCCCCTGTGGGCGTGCTAACATGCTAATGTATGTGCATATCAGAGGATGGTCGCACTCATTGCTTTGCTGCCACCGTGTCCGAGTTCTGGATTTTGGCTCAGTGCTCATGATCCCGGACTTTTGGTCATGCGCACTACATGGGTTTGAAGCCAGAACTCGTACACCTGGTATTCATGCGCACTATAAAGCCAGGTGTATGAGTCTTGGCTTCAAACCCATGTACTGCACATGACCGAAAGTCTGGGATCATGCGCACTGAGCCGAAATTCAGAACTTGGATGCGATGGCAGCAGAGAGGTGATCACGACCATCATCTGATGTTGCGCATTCATTAGCATGTTAGCACGCACACAGGGGCATAATAACATGCTAAGTAGCTGACTTGGCCGGGGAAATCGTGCCCTTGCGACTAGTCACTGGGTTCGTTACCATATCATATGGGATCTTTAGAAATACTTTTTATAAAGATCCCTTTATGTATGCTACTAGATGCTCGCACTGCTAGACGGGGATTAGCAATATGCACCCAGAACTGCGCATTAAAGCTAGAAATTGTTAAAAAAAGAAATAATTGGCTCACTAATGCTCCCATTTCAATATTACTTGCTTTTCTTTCGTCTTTACTTGTAGATACAGAGATGATGCCTGTTGCAGGGACATCTTTAAGGTACAGCCAGTCACCTTTTCTCACTGTTAGTTTATTATCCTTCTTTATTTCTTATTATAGATTCACACATTTTTTAAACAGACTAGATAAGGCACAAGTTACTCTCTCCAAAATGTAACACAGCAAATTTTCAGCATAGTTAGAGATATGAAGTCTTTGTTAACTAGGTCATTTCATACCAAGACTTAAAAAAAAGCTATCAAAGCGACAATTTACAAAGCACAAAAGTTGGACTGTAGTTTTGTCAATTTACTAAAAATTATTATAACTTTTTTAGATATTTTTTTTCCATTTCTTTTTAAAGCTAAAAAATGCCTTCTGGGAATGGATATCACAAAGGATGTGGAGAGAAGTACTATGAAGCTTTATGAATTATTTATGCCAAGAAGCACAACAAAACCAAATGGGTTTTGTTTAAAGTTAAAACCACTAAATTTTACGTCCTCCGAAAAAAGAGGCACACAACAACAAAACAATGAGTCTCTTTGAAAGCAGACTTTTAATGATGGCATTTAAAGTATTCCCATTGTAATTTTTACACAGGTAGAATGTAATTAGGGAATTTAACAGCAGTGAAGACAACTATTAGCATTTTCCTGGTTCACGAGAACTATTTAAATACAGTTCAAGTGATACAGCCATGGATTGAAATATATACTTCCGATCTGTTGTGGCATAGATTGTATGAATAAGAAATGGGTCCCAAGAGCACAGTTCTTTCCAGATAGCCATGTTCCCTGCCATTTGGCTCTTGTAATTTATTGCCGTACTATGCCAAATTAAACTTCAGATAGTATTGCCTGTCACATTGCCTCAATCTTCTTGTGAAGAATAGGAAAGAAAAATGTACATGCTGGACAGCCATAGCATAACATAAAAAGATTTTTTTTTTTTAAACAAATGATCAGCAATAAAAATCTAGTTTTGCAATAATAGCTTCTATCTACAATAACGTTGAATTGTTAAACACAATAATACAAAAAATCCACTAGGTGGTGGCATTGCAGCAAGAACAATACAATGATCCTGTATATGAATGAATAGCAAATCTTTTACTTATTCAGTATATATGCCACGCCAATCATGGTCTTGTATTTTCTTCTGTCATTCCATGCTAGATTTTTCAAGGACCTTCATTTATTTCTCTTTTCCAATGAGTATTGCAGAAAAAAAATCAGCATGTCATTTGAAATGTGCTTTATTATTTTTGACTTGTAGTGGTTAAACATGCATTTATTAACTTTGTATTGACATTGCACACTACTTTCATACTTGAGTAAGCGTTTTTCAGTACATCTATGTGTTTAATTATATTATACTGAGCAAATTAGCATATGTTAATTAAAGTAGGCAGTATTAATTTTACCAAGGGTAGCCCACGTAGAAACTAATAATGATTATATTTAGAGTTCACTCTATGATATTGTGCTGTAATTTGCACAATGTGTTTCTTTTAATGTTTTAAAGGGAATCTGACAGTAGATTCATAGATTCATGCTGCCCAAACAATGGGCAGGTTGAATCAAAGACAGCTTTCTGTGTTTTTCTCCGAAATGCCATGATGTTTCATTCTTTTAAAAGCCGATTGGAGAATATTCCTATCATATGGTGCCTAGCCATTTCTCCCAAATTCACTCCCTTTGACTGACATTTAACCTACTAACTTTGTGTGTACTTTACTCCATATTGCCTGTTACAGTAATTCAAACTGTCCAGTGACACCAAGTGTAGGATGGAAATGATTTGTTGAATTGGACCTTTAGTGGGCTACTAATGATTGTGTAAAGAGTTTAAGCATGGGCAATATTTTTCCAGGTGGTGACAGTCATCATTTAGCTAAAAGTATCAATTTTTGTTCAATTGCACAAAATGAATAATCATTTTTTTTTACATCATCAGTTTTATTAATGCAAATGGCATGCTTTAGAATATGGCATTAGAAATACATTAGAAGTCATTTATATATTTCTACCTTGAGATCTTCTGAAAATATATAATCTATCACGATATGGTTTTAAAAGGTATTAGCTAATCAATTCAACCCCTGTCCATTATAAAATTAGCATAGTTATATAGAACAAGCTCAAGAGCTGAACCCACTTCATACAGAAGGCACCTGCCTCTAACAGCTGTGAGCAAAAAGAAGCAGTGCTGTATATTGGATTTCTGCATATGCACGGTCCAGGAAAATTTGTGCTTCCATCCATTTATAGGTTTTTGCATGTTTACTATACAGCGGGTGAAACAAGAATGACTTATTTTCTAAGTGTATGTATTTCTAAGAGTGCTATTGACATGAATTTCTGACCAGACATAGGTAACACTCCATCCAATCCACAGAGACAAAGAACTCAAACAATAGATATCAATAAGTTAAATTATGTGTAAGAATGAGAAATAACAAAGGAAAAAGTATTGAACACAAGAAGAAAGAGGTGCAAAAAGCTATGGAAAGTTATGACATCAGCTGAAATCTATCAGTAATTAGAAAGGAATCCTACCACGTATTGAAAAATAGTATCAACTGGTTCAACTGATGACCTACAAAACAGACTCATTACCATGGTGCCACACAAGAAACATCTCATTATGGATAAAACTACTGAGCTGTCTCAAGACCATCACAAACTTATTGTTCCAATAAATGCTGATGGTATTGGTTACAAAATAATTTCTAAAGTACTGAAGTTTGCAGTGAGCAATGTTGTAGCCATAATAAGTAAGTGGAAAGAACACAATTTCACCATGAACCAGACAAGATCAGATGCTCCCTGCAAGATTTTATACAGTGAAATGAAAAGAACTATCAGAAGAGTTATTCAAGAACCAAGGACCACCTATAATGGGTCACAGAAGACCTGGCATCAGCATATACAATTGTTTCAAGAAAAAAAATAAAGTAATGCACTGATCCTCCGTGGACTTTATGAACGATCACCATTCAAGACTCTAATGTGGAACAAAAAGCTTGCTCAAAAGTGTTTAAAGTTAGCTCAACAACATTTAGATAAGCCTGTGAAATGATCAGAGCATGTAGTCTGGTCAGATGAGTTTAAAAATTGAATTCTTTTCCTGTCATATTACACACCATGTTTAAAGGCTAAAAAGGACTACATATTACCCTAAAAATACCATACTAACAGAGAAGTTTGAAGGTGAGAACATCATGAGGCTGTTTTTCAGCATACAGCACTGGTAAACTTAATATTATTGAAGGAAGCACAAATGTACAGAGACAATATTAATAATAATCTACTGCCTTCTACCAGGATGATGAAGATGAAATGATGGTGAACATTTCTACAAGACAATGATCCAAACACAAAGCTTAGGAAATTCTCAATAGGATTTAGATAAAGGAAATAAAGCTGCTAGAATGGCTCAGTTAATCACTAGAGATGAGCGAACCGGTCCCGGTTCGGCTCGAGGACGGTTCGCCGAACGGAGGTCCCGTTCGAGTTCGGCTCGTCAAACGTTCGACGAACCGAACTCGAACTGCATAGGAAACAATGGCAGGCAATCACAAACACATAAAAACACCTAGAAAACACCCTCAAAGGTGTCCAAAAGGTGATAAACAACTCATAACACAACACAAACACATGGGAAAGTGACAAGGACATATACTCATGCGAAATCAAAACAGCTGGACAAGGAAAAAGAGGAGGACACACAGATATAGGCATGGCACGCCCTTCTAAAATCATGTAAAACACCGCAAGGTGACTCCAAGCGGAGTCTCCCTTTTTTTCCAAAAATTGGGCCCCACACACACCCACCCCTTCAGTGGCAGCAGTTGTGCCCCAGTTGTACACTTCACAGCTAGATTTGCATCAAGCACATTCAAAAATACGCCATAATTAACCGTCCCCAGGATGACACCAGGGTAGGTAGCAAAGTCTTTCCTGATCCCAGCTCTGTTCATCTTGGCTCCTTTTAAAAAACACAGCAAGCAAGGGTTACTCCAAGCGGAGTCTCCATTTTTCCAAAAATTGGGCCCCACACACACCCACCCCTTCAGTGGCAGCAGTTGTGCCCCAGTTGTACACTTCACAGCTAGATTTGCATCAAGCACATTCAAAAATACGCCATCATTAACCGTCCCCAGGATGACACCAGGGTAGGTAGCAAAGTCTTTACTGAACCCAGCTCTGTTCATCTTGGCTCCTTTTAAAAAACACAGCAAGCAAGGGTTACTCCAAGCGGAGTCTCCCTTTTTTCCAAAAATTGGGCCCCACACACACCCACCCCTTCAGTGGCAGCAGTTGTGCCCCAGTTGTACACTTCACAGCTAGATTTGCATCAAGCACATTCAAAAATACGCCATAATTAACCGTCCCCAGGATGACACCAGGGTAGGTAGCAAAGTCTTTCCTGATCCCAGCTCTGTTCATCTTGGTTCCTTTTAGAAAACACAGCAAGCAAGGGTTACTCCAAGCGGAGTCTTCCTTTTTTCCAAAAATTGGGCCCCACACACACCCACCCCTTCAGTGGCAGCAGTTGTGCCCCAGTTGTACACCTCACAGCTAGATTTGCATCAAGCACATTCAAAAATACGCCATAATTAACCGTCCCCAGGATGACACCAGGGTAGGTAGCAAAGTCTTTCCTGATCCCAGCTCTGTTCATCTTGGCTCCTTTTAAAAAACACAGCAAGCAAGGGTTACTCCAAGCGGAGTCTCCCTTTTTTCCAAAAATTGGGCCCCACACACACCCACCCCTTCAGTGGCAGCAGTTGTGCCCCAGTTGTACACTTCACAGCTAGATTTGCATCAAGCACATTCAAAAATACGCCATAATTAACCGTCCCCAGGATGACACCAGGGTAGGTAGCAAAGCCTTTGCTGAACCATGACTTGTTCATCTTCGCTCCTTTTAAAACAATGTAAGCAAGGGTTACTCCAAGCGGAGTCTCCCTTTTTTCCAAAAATTGGGCCCCACACACACCCACCCCTTCAGTGGCAGCAGTTGTGCCCCAGTTGTACACTTCACAGCTAGATTTGCATCAAGCACATTCAAAAATACGCCATAATTAACCGTCCCCAGGATGACACCAGGGTAGGTAGCAAAGTCTTTCCTGATCCCAGCTCTGTTCATCTTGGCTCCTTTTAAAAAACACAGCAAGCAAGGGTTACTCTAAGCGGAGTCTCCCTTTTTTCCAAAAATTGGGCCCCACACACACCCACCCCTTCAGTGGCAGCAGTTGTGCCCCAGTTGTACACTTCACAGCTAGATTTGCATCAAGCACATTCAAAAATACGCCATAACTAACCGTCCCCAGGATGACACCAGGGTAGGTAGCAAAGTCTTTCCTGATCCCAGCTCTGTTCATCTTGGCTCCTTTTAAAAAACACAGCAAGCAAGGGTTACTCCAAGCGGAGTCTTCTTTTTTCCAAAAATTGGGCCCCACACACACCCACCCCTTCAGTGGCAGCAGTTGTGCCCCAGTTGTACACTTCACAGCTAGATTTGCATCAAGCACATTCAAAAATACGCCATCATTAACCGTCCCCAGGATGACACCAGGGTAGGTAGCAAAGTCTTTACTGAACCCAGCTCTGTTCATCTTGGCTCCTTTTAAAAAACACAGCAAGCAAGGGTTACTCCAAGCGGAGTCTCCCTTTTTTCCAAAAATTGGGCCCCACACACACCCACCCCTTCAGTGGCAGCAGTTGTGCCCCAGTTGTACACTTCACAGCTAGATTTGCATCAAGCACATTCAAAAATACGCCATAATTAACCGTCCCCAGGATGACACCAGGGTAGGTAGCAAAGTCTTTCCTGATCCCAGCTCTGTTCATCTTGGCTCCTTTTAAAAAACACAGCAAGCAAGGGTTACTCCAAGCGGAGTCTCCCTTTTTTCCAAAAATTGGGCCCCACACACACCCACCCCTTCAGTGGCAGCAGTTGTGCCCCAGTTGTACACTTCACAGCTAGATTTGCATCAAGCACATTCAAAAATACGCCATAATTAACCGTCCCCAGGATGACACCAGGGTAGGTAGCAAAGTCTTTGCTGAACCATGACTTGTTCATCTTCGCTCCTTTTAAAAACAATGTAAGCAAGGGTTACTCCAAGCGGAGTCTCCCTTTTTTCCAAAAATTGGGCCCCACACACACCCACCTCCTCAGTGGCAGCAGTTGTGCCCCAGTTGTATAATTCACAGCTAGATTTGCATCAAGCTCATTCAAAAATACGCCATAATTAACCGTCCAAAGGATGACACCAGGGTAGGTAGCAAAGTCTTTCCTGATCCCAGCTCTGTTCATCTTGGCTCCTTTTAAAAAACACAGCAAGCAAGGGTTACTCCAAGCGGAGTCTCCCTTTTTTCCAAAAACTGGGCCCCACACACACCCACCCCTTCAGTGGCAGCAGTTGTGCCCCAGTTGTACACTTCACAGCTAGATTTGCATCAAGCACATTCAAAAATACGCCATAATTAACCGTCCCCAGGATGACACCAGGGTAGGTAGCAAAGTCTTTCCTGATCCCAGCTCTGTTCATCTTGGCTCCTTTTAAAAAACACAGCAAGCAAGGGTTACTCCAAGCGGAGTCTCCCTTTTTTCCAAAAATTGGGCCCCACACACACCCACCCCTTCAGTGGCAGCAGTTGTGCCCCAGTTGTACACTTCACAGCTAGATTTGCATCAAGCACATTCAAAAATACGCCATAATTAACCGTCCCCAGGATGACACCAGGGTAGGTAGCAAAGTCTTTGCTGAACCATGACTTGTTCATCTTCGCTCCTTTTAAAAACAATGTAAGCAAGGGTTACTCCAAGTGGAGTCTCCCTTTTTTCCAAAAATTGGGTCCCACACACACCCACCCCTTCAGTGGCAGCAGTTGTGCCTCAGTTGTACACTTCACAGCTAGATTTGCATCAAGCACATTCCAAATCCACAAGCATTTACTCTCCCCAGGATGACACAGGGGTAGTAAATTCCTTCTGGATCCATGACTTGTTCATTTTGATGAACGTCAGTCTGTCCACATTGTCACTGGACAGACGCGTGCGCTTATCTGTCAGCACACACCCAGCAGCAGTGAAGACACGTTCAGAGACAACGCTGGCAGCTGGACACGACAAAATCTCCAAGGCGTAACTGGATAGCTCTGGCCATTTTTCTAGATTTGAAGCCCAAAATGAGCAAGGCTCCATTTGCAAAGTCATGGCATCGATGTTCATTTGTAGATACTCCTGTATCATCCTCTCCAGCCGTTGACTATGTGTCAGACTTGTTGTCTCTGGTGGCCTTGCAAAGGAGGGTCTAAAAAAATTATGAAAAGATTCCATAAAATTGCTGTTACCAGCACCAGATACGGTCCTACTGGTACGGGTAGACTGTTGAAGATGACGAGACTGTCCCATGTTTGTCAAGTTACAACTGGGAGATTCACTCCCTGCACCTGCACGGTTGTTTGGTGGAAAAGCCGATCTAAGATCGAGTAACAGCTTCTGCTGATACTCCTGCATACGTGCGTCCCTTTCTATGGCTGGAATTATGTCACAAAATTTGGACTTGTACCGTGGATCTAATAGTGTCGCAAGCCAGTAGTCATCATCACTTCTAATTTTGACAATACGAGGGTCATGTTGGAGGTAGTGCAACAAGAAGGCACTCATGTGTCTTGCGCAGCCATGCGGACCAAGTCCACGCTGTGTTTGTGGCATAGAGGTGCTAACCGTTTTTTCTTCCTCTGACATCTCCCCCCAACCTCTTTCAACTGAAATTTGACCAAGGTCTCCCTCATCTGCTGAGTCTTCCATGTCCATGGACAGTTCGTCCTCCATTTCTTCATGTTCTCCTGCACTTTCCTCAACATCTCGCCTGCTACCATGAGCCCTTGTTGATCCCTGTCCCCCATGGTCCCATGCCTGCCGCGTTGGTGATGATGAACGTCTGGACCTTGGTGATGTTGTTGTCCCTTGCGCATATGAATCCTCCTGTAGTTCCTCCCCTTCCTGTTGTCCCACCCCCTGACTCCGAATAGTGTTTAGCGTGTGCTCCAGCATGTAAATGACTGGAATTGTCATGCTGATAATGGCATTGTCAGCGCTAAACATATTCGTCGCCATGTCGAAACTGTGCAGAAGGGTTCATAGGTCCTTGATCTGAGACCACTCCATCAGGGTGATCTGCCCCACCTCTGCATCTCGTTGGCCCAGGCTATACGTCATTACGTATTGCACCAGGGCTCGGCGGTGCTGCCACAGTCGCTGTAACATGTGGAGAGTTGATTTCCAGCGTGTCGCCACATCGCATTTCAGGTGATGAACCGGCAGGCCGAAAGACTTCTGGAGCGATGCAAGTCGCTCAGCTGCGGCGCTTGAACGGCGGAAGTGAGCAGACAGTTTTCGTGCCCTGTTCAGAAGGCCATCTAGGCCGGGATAGTGTGTTAAACATTGCTGGACGACAAGGTTCAACACGTGAGCCATACAAGGTACGTGTGTCACCTTGCCCAGGCGAAGGGCCGCACCCAGGTTTGCAGCATTGTCGCACACGGCCTTACCAGGCTGCAGGTTGAGTGGAGACAACCATTTATTAAACTCGGACCGCAGAGCTGACCACAACTCCTCAGCTGTGTGACTCTTATTCCCAAGACATGTCAAGCTAAAGACCGCCTGATGCCGTTGCGCTCTGCTGCCAGCATAGTAATGAGGGGTGCGTGATTCCTTCTGCGCAGTGAGAATGCTGGTGGCCTGACCAGGCAGACTTGGGGCAGAGGTGGAGGACCCAGATGAGGTGGAGGATGCAGAAGCAGTGGCGGAACTTGGACAGACAGAGGATTGACACACAAGTCGTGGGGACGGCAAGACTTGTGCAGCAGACCCTTCACCATCTATCACCATAGTTACCCAGTGCCCAGTGAGCGACATGTAACGTCCCTGTCCATGCTTACTGGTCCAAGTATCGGTGGTGAAATGCACCGGTTAACACACTGAGTTTCTCAAGGAAGCGGTGATGTTGTGTGCGACATGCTGGTGTAGCGCGGGCACACCTTTCTTAGAGAAGTAGTGGCGACTAGGCATCTGGTACTGGGGCACAGCGACAGACATAAGGTCTCTAAAATCCTGTGTGTCCACTAGACGGAAAGGCAGCATTTCAGTAGCCAACAGCTTACAGAGGGATAGAGTCAACCTCTTAGCTTTGTCATGGGTCGCAGGAAGTGGCCTTTTATTTGACCACATCTGAGGGACAGAGATCTGGCTGCTGTGTGTAGACGGTGTTGAGTAGGGTGTCCCTGGAAAAATGCAGGTTTGTGAGGAAAGTGCAGGCAGAGACATGATGTTGCCTTCATCCAACGTTGGTGCTATCGATGTCTGAGAGAGCTGTACACACTCACTTGTTTCCCCTTCCAAACCAACTGACGACCTACCAAGCAAACTGCCTGTTGCGGTTACAGTGGTGAAGTTGTGGGTGGAAAAACAGGTGTGACAGCTGTCCCCACAGTCCTAGAAGATGACGAGCGCGCGGATGCACTGGAAGGGGCAGGCGGTGGATGGTTCGCTCCGCTAGGCCGCATTGCAGCACGGTGAGCTTCCCACAGGGCCATATGATATTTATTCATGTGACGATTCATGGAAGAAGTTGTCAAACTGCTGAGGTTTTGACCTCTACTAAGAGAACCATGACAAATTTTACAGATCACATAATTTGGGCGATCTTTTTCTATGTCAAAAAAGGACCAGGCTAGGCAAGGCTTAGAGGCCATGCGACCTGTTGATCCACCCCGAATAATGCTCAGAGGCAGAGTGGTGGCTGAGGATGCAGTTGTAGACGTGCTACCAGTACTCCGACTGTGTCCAGGAAGGCGCAAGGTAACTTCGTCATCAGTTGCATCCTCCTCCACCACCTCTGTTGACCTCCTCGAGTGCCTGACTGTGGGTTGACAGTAGGTGGGATCTAGAACTTCCTCATCAATTGTTGTGTTTGCACTCCCCTCCCCCTCAGATCAAGCCTCTTCTTGCCCTGACCGAATATTTAAGTTGTCATCCCAATCAGGTATCTGTGTCTCATCTTCATCAGTATGTTCCTCATAGTCTATAACCACAGGTGTTACAGTTTGTGACAAAGGGTCAACATTATGCTCAGAAACTTGGTCCTCACGGCCTGAATCAGAGTCACAAAGGTTCTGGGCATCACTGCAGACCATTTCCTGTTCTGTACTCACTGTAGCTTGGGAGCAGACCTCTGATTCCCAGGCTATAGTGTGACTAAACAGCTCTGCAGACTCAGCCATCTCAGTTCCACCATACTGTGCAGGGCTGATGGAGACTTCAGAGCTGGGAGAAAGCAAGTTTGATTAAGATGACAACTCAGAGGACGGGTGTTTTTTGGATGCAGTACTTGAAGTGGCTGAGAGGGCACTTGTTGGACCACTTGAGATCCATTCAAGCATTTTCCTTTTTTGGCCATCATCTACCTTTGTTCCTGTTGTTCGTGTCCGTAAAAAAAGGGAGCACATCGGATTGTCCACGGTAAGTAGTAGACATCTTACTTTTGCTGGTAGATGGTCGATCTTCAGCAGATGATAATGGAGCTTTGCCACCTTCCCCACGGACAAACCCTTTTTTTCCTTTTCCACCACGCCTCTTCCCCTTTCCACCAGCATCTGTCATTTTGCCACACATGTTGATTGCGACAAGATTGTGCACTGAAAATGTGGTAGTAAAAATTGAGAGGTGGTGTAGATTGCAGCGGTGGTCTATTTTTATTAACAGCAGAATAATAAAGAATAAATATCCCTGACAATGCAACTACGGCCCTTAAACTGGCAGCATCATTTGCTAGTATAATGGCTTAGTTATAATGAGTTGGAGTGTGCAATGCAGGTAGAGGTGCTGCAAATGTCTTTGCACTAGTGGGACTATAGCAAAGTCCAATAGCCACGTTTAGGATGCCACTAAGTACACTGAGTGTTTGCCTGTATAATGGCTTAGTTATAATAAGTTGGAGTGTGCAATGCAGGCAGAGGTGCTGCAAATGTCTTTGCACTAGTGGGACTATAGTAAAGTCCAATAGCCACGTTTAGGATGCCACTAGGTACACTGAGTGTTTGCTAGTATAATGGCTTAGTTATAATGAGTTGGAGTGTGCAATGCAGGTAGAGGTGCTGCAAATGTCTTTGCACTAGTGGGACTATAGCAAAGTCCAATAGCCACGTTTAGGATGCCACTAGGTACACTGAGTGTTTGCTAGTATAATGGCTTAGTTATAATGAGTTGGAGTGTGCAATGCAGGCAGAGGTGCTGCAAATGACTTTGCACTAGTGGGACTATAGCAAAGTCCAATAGCCACGTTTAGGATGCCACTAGGTACACTGAGTGTTTGCTAGTATAATAGCTTAGTTATAATGAGTTGGAGTGTGCAATGCAGGCAGAGGTGCTGCAAATGTCTTTGCACTAGTGGGACTATAGCAAAGTCCAATAGCCACGTTTAGGATGCCACTAGGTACACTGAGTGTTTGCTAGTATAATGGCTTAGTTATAATGAGTTGGAGTGTGCAATGCAGGCAGAGGTGCTGAAAATGTCTTTGCACTAGTGGGACTATAGCAAAGTCCAATAGCCACGTTTAGGATGCCACTAGGTACACTGAGTGTTTGCTAGTATAATGGCTTAGTTATAATGAGTTGGAGTGTGCAATGCAGGCAGAGGTGCTGCAAATGTCTTTGCACTAGTGGGACTATAGCAAAGTCCAATAGCCACGTTTAGGATGCCACTAGGTACACTGAGTGTTTGCTAGTATAATGGCTTAGTTATAATGAGTTGGGGTTTGCAATGCAGGCAGAGGTGCTGCAAATGTCTTTGCACTAGTGTGACTAGACAAAAGTCCAATAGCCACGTTTAGGATGCCACTAGGTACACTGAGTGTTTGCTAGTATAATGGCTTAGTTATAATGAGTTGGAGTGTGCAATGCAGGTAGAGGTGCTGCAAATGTCTTTGCACTAGTGGGACTATAGCAAAGTCCAATAGCCACGTTTAGGATGCCACTGGGTACACTGAGTGTTTGCTAGTATAATGGCTTAGTTATAATGAGTTGGAGTGTGCAATGCAGGCAGAGGTGCTGCAAATGTCTTTGCACTAGTGGGACTATAGCAAAGTCCAATAGCCACGTTTAGGATGCCACTAGGTACACTGAGTGTTTGCTAGTATAATGGCTTAGTTATAATGAGTTGGAGTGTGCAATGCAGGTAGAGGTGCTGCAAATGTCTTTGCACTAGTGGGACTATAGCAAAGTCCAATAGCCACGTTTAGGATGCCACTAGGTACACTGAGTGTTTTCTAGTATAATGGCTTAGTTATAATGAGTTGGAGTGTGCAATGCAGGCAGAGGTGCTGCAAATGTCTTTGTACTAGTGGGACTATAGCAAAGTCCAATAGCCACTTTTAAAATGCCACTAGGTACACTGAGTGTTTGCTAGTATAATGGCTTAGTTATAATGAGTTGGAGTGTGCAATGCAAGCAGAGGTGCTGCAAATGTCTTTGCACTAGTGTGACTAGACAAAAGTCCAATAGCCACGTTTAGGATGCCACTAGGTACACTGAGTGTTTGCTAGTAAAATGGCTTAGTTATAATGAGTTGGAGTGTGCAATGCAGGTAGAGGTGCTGCAAATGTCTTTGCACTAATGGGACTATAGCAAAGTCCAATAGCCACGTTTAGGATGCCACTAGGTACACTGAGAGTTTGCTAGTATAATGGCTTAGTTATAATGAGTTGGAGTGTGCAATGCAGGCAGAGGTGCTGCAAATGTCTTTGCACTAGTGGGACTATAGCAAAGTCCAATAGCCACGTTTAGGATGCCACTAGGTACACTGAGTGTTTGCTAGTATAATGGCTTAGTTATAATGAGTTGGAGTGTGCAAAGCAGGTAGAGGTGCTGCAAATGTCTTTGCACTAGTGGGACTATAGCAAAGTCCAATAGCCACGTTTAGGATGCCACTAGGTACACTGAGTGTTTGCTACTATAATGGCTTAGTTATAATGAGTTGGAGTGTGCAATGCAGGTAGAGGTGCTGCAAATGTCTTTGCACTAGTGGGACTATAGCAAAGTCCAATAGCCACGTTTAGGATGCCACTAAGTACACTGAGTGTTTGCCTGTATAATGGCTTAGTTATAATGAGTTGGAGTGTGCAATGAGGCAGAGGTGCTGCAAATGTCTTTGCACTAGTGGGACTATAGTAAAGTCCAATAGCCACGTTCAGGATGCCACTAGGTACACTGAGTGTTTGCTAGTATAATGGCTTAGTTATAATGAGTTGGAGTGTGCAATGCAGGTAGAGGTGCTGCAAATGTCTTTGAACTAGTGGGACTATAGCAAAATCAAATAGCCACGTTTAGGATGCCACTAGGTACACTGAGTGTTTGCTAGTATAATGGCTTAGTTATAATGAGTTGGAGTGTGCAATGCAGGCAGAGGTGCTGCAAATGACTTTGCACTAGTGGGACTATAGCAAAGTCCAATAGCCACGTTTAGGATGCCACTAGGTACACTGAGTGTTTGCTAGTATAATAGCTTAGTTATAATGAGTTGGAGTGTGCAATGCAGGCAGAGGTGCTGCAAATGTCTTTGCACTAGTGGGACTATAGCAAAGTCCAATAGCCACGTTTAGGATGCCACTAGGTACACTGAGTGTTTGCTAGTATAATGGCTTAGTTATAATGAGTTGGAGTGTGCAATGCAGGCAGAGGTGCTGAAAATGTCTTTGCACTAGTGGGACTATAGCAAAGTCCAATAGCCACGTTTAGGATGCCACTAGGTACACTGAGTGTTTGCTAGTATAATGGCTTAGTTATAATGAGTTGGAGTGTGCAATGCAGGCAGAGGTGCTGCAAATGTCTTTGCACTAGTGGGACTATAGCAAAGTCCAATAGCCACGTTTAGGATGCCACTAGGTACACTGAGTGTTTGCTAGTATAATTGGCTTAGTTATAATGAGTTGGAGTTTGCAATGCAGGCAGAGGTGCTGCAAATGTCTTTGCACTAGTGTGACTAGACAAAAGTCCAATAGCCACGTTTAGGATGCCACTAGGTACACTGAGTGTTTGCTAGTATAATGGCTTAGTTATAATGAGTTGGAGTGTGCAATGCAGGTAGAGGTGCTGCAAATGTCTTTGCACTAGTGGGACTATAGCAAAGTCCAATAGCCACGTTTAGGATGCCACTAGGTACGCTGAGTGTTTGCTAGTATAATGGCTTAGTTATAATGAGTTGGAGTGTGCAATGCAGGCAGAGGTGCTGCAAATGTCTTTGCACTAGTGGGACTATAGCAAAGTCCAATAGCCACGTTTAGGATGCCACTAGGTACACTGAGTGTTTGCTAGTATAATGGCTTAGTTATAATGAGTTGGAGTGTGCAATGCAGGTAGAGGTGCTGCAAATGTCTTTGCACTAGTGGGACTATAGCAAAGTCCAATAACCACGTTTAGGATGCCACTAGGTACACTGAGTGTTTGCTAGTATAATGGCTTCGTTATAATGAGTTGGAGTGTGCAATGCAGGCAGAGGTGCTGCAAATGTCTTTGCACTAGTGGGACTATAGCAAAGTCCAATAGCCACGTTTAGGATGCCACTAGGTACACTGAGTGTTTGCAAGTATAATGGCTTAGTTATAATGAGTTGGAGTGTGCAATGCAGGCAGAGGTGCTGCAAATGTCTTTGCACTAGTGGGACTATAGCAAAGTCCAATAGCCACGTTTAGGATGCCACTAGGTACACTGAGTGTTTGCTAGTATAATGGCTTAGTTATTTTGAGTTGGAGTGTGCAATGCAGGTAGAGGTGCTTCAAATGTCTTTGCACTAGTGGGACTATAGCAAAGTCCAAGAGCCACGTTTAGGATGCCACTAGGTACACTGAGTGTTTGCTAGTATAATGGCTTAGTTATAATGAGTTGGAGTGTGCAATGCAGGCAGAGGTGCTGCAAATGTCTTTGCACTAGTGGGACTATAGCAAAGTCCAATAGCCACGTTTAGGATGCCACTAGGTACACTGAGTGTTTTCTAGTATAATGGCTAAGTTATAATGAGTTGGAGTGTGCAATGCAGGCAGAGGTGCTGCAAATGTCTTTGCACTAGTGGGACTATAGAGTCCAATAGCCACGTTTAGGATGCCACTAGGTACACTGAGTGTTTGCTAGTATAATGGCTTAGTTATAATGAGTTGGAGTGTGCAATGCAGGCAGAGGTGCTGCAAATGTCTTTGCACTAGTGGGACTATAGCAAAGTCCAATAGCCACGTTTAGGATGCCACTAGGTACACTGAGTGTTTTCTAGTATAATGGCTTAGTTATAATGAGTTGGAGTGTGCAATGCAGGCAGAGGTGCTGCAAATGTCTTTGCACTAGTGGGACTATAGCAAAGTCCAATAGCCACTTTTAAAATGCCACTAGGTACTTTGAGTGTTTGCTAGTATAATGGCTTAG
Organism: Anomaloglossus baeobatrachus; assembly: GCF_048569485.1. Taxonomy (NCBI): domain Eukaryota; kingdom Metazoa; phylum Chordata; class Amphibia; order Anura; family Aromobatidae; genus Anomaloglossus; species Anomaloglossus baeobatrachus. Next base: position 173,324,838 of record NC_134353.1, read on the forward strand.
TTATAATGAGTTGGAGTGTGCAATGCAGGCAGAGGTGCTGCAAATGTCTTTGCACTAGTGTGACTAGACAAAAGTCCAATAGCCACGTTTAGGATGCCACTAGGTACACTGAGTGTTTGCTAGTAAAATCGCTTAGTTATAATGAGTTGGAGTGTGCAATGCAGGTAGAGGTGCTGCAAATGTCTTTGCACTAATGGGACTATAGCAAAGTCCAATAGCCACGTTTAGGATGCCACTAGGTACACTGAGTGTTTGCTAGTATAATGGCTTAGTTATAATGAGTTAGAGTGTGCAATGCAGGCAGAGGTGCTGCAAATGTCTTTGCACTAGTGGGACTATAGCAAAGTCCAATAGCCACGTTTAGGATGCCATTAGGTACACTGAGTGTTTGCTAGTATAATGGCTTAGTTATAATGAGTTGGAGTGTGCAATGCAGGCAGAGGTGCTGCAAATGTCTTTGCACTAGTGGGACTATAGCAAAGTCCAATAGCCACGTTTAGGATGCCATTAGGTACACTGAGTGTTTGCTAGTATAATGGCTTAGTTATAATGAGTTGGAGTGTGCAATGCAGGCAGAGGTGCTGCAAATGTCTTTGCACTAGTGGGACTATAGCAAAGTCCAATAGCCACGTTTAGGATGCCACTAGGTACACTGAGTGTTTGCTAGTATAATGGCTTAGTTATAATGAGTTGGAGTGTGCAATGCAGGTAGAGGTGCTGCAAATGTCTTTGCACTAGTGGGACTATAGCAAAGTCCAATAGCCACGTTTAGGATGCCACTAGGTACACTGAGTGTTTGCTACTATAATGGCTTAGTTATAATGAGTTGGAGTGTGCAATGCAGATAGAGGTGCTGCAAATGTCTTTGCACTAGTGGGACTATAGCAAAGTCCAATAGCCACGTTTAGGATGCCACTAGGTACACTGAGTGTTTGCTAGTATAATGGCTTAGTTATAATGAGTTGGAGTGTGCAATGCAGGCAGAGGTGCTGCAAATGTCTTTGCACTAGTGGGACTATAGCAAAGTCAAATAGCCACGTTTAGGATGCCACTAGGTACACTGAGTGTTTGCAAGTATAATGGCTTAGTTATAATGAGTTGGAGTGTGCAATGCAGGCAGAGGTGCTGCAAATGTCTTTGCACTAGTGGGACTATAGCAAAGTCCAATAGCCACGTTTAGGATGCCACTAGGTACACTGAGTGTTTGCTAGTATAATGGCTTAGTTATAATTAGTTGCAGTGTGCAATGCAAGTAGAGGTGCTGCAAATGTCTTTGCACTAGTGGGAATATAGCAAAGTCCAATAGCCACGTTTAGGATGCCACTAGGTACACTGAGTGTTTGCTAGTATAATGGCTTAGTTATAATGAATTGGAGTGTGCAACGCAGGCAGAGGTGCTGCAAATGTCTTTGCACTAGTGTGACTAGACAAAAGTCCTATAGCCACGTTTAGGATTCCACTAGGTACACTGAGTGTTTGCTAGTATAATGGCTTAGTTATAATGAGTTGGAGTGTGCAATGCAGGCAGAGGTGCTGCAAATGTCTTTGCACTAGTGGGACTAAACAAAAGTCCAATAGCCACGTTTAGGATGCCACTAGGTACACTGAGTGTTTGCTAGTATAATGGCTTAGTTATAATGAGTTGGAGTGTGCAATGCAGGCAGAGGTGCTGCAAATGTCTTTGCACTAGTGGGACTATAGCAAAGTCCAATAGCCACGTTTAGGATGCCACTAGGTACACTGAGTGTTTTCTAGTATAATGGCTTAGTTATAATGAGTTGGAGTGTGCAATGCAGGCAGAGGTGCTGCAAATGTCTTTGCACTAGTGGGAGTATAGCAAAGTCCAATAGCAACGTTTAGGATGCCACTAGGTACACTGAGTGTTTGCTAGTATAATGGCTTAGTTATAATTAGTTGCAGTGTGCAATGCAAGTAGAGGTGCTGCAAATGTCTTTGCACTAGTGGGACTATAGCAAAATCCAATAGCCACGTTTAGGATGCCACTAGGTACACTGAGTGTTTGCTAGTATAATGGCTTAGTTATAATGAGTTGGAGTGTGCAATGCTGGCAGAGGTGCTGCAAATGTCTTTGCACTAGTGGGACTAAACAAAAGTCCAATAGCCACGTTTAGGATGCCACTAGGTACACTGAGTGTTTGCTAGTATAATGGCTTAGTTATAATGAGTTGGAGTGTGCAGAGGACAGGAGGGTACAGTGGCAGGGTTGTGGGTCTCTGGGTAGAGGAATGGAAGCCTGCCTTTCTATTCCCTCCTAATGGGGAAATGCAGCGACGAAATCCCTGACCTTTGCTACACAGACGCTGTCGCTGTTTTCAGGACCTGTCACCTATGGCTCTGACCCTGCCGGTACGAGCCCTTAAAAGGACTGATGGAAAGTGCTATCCCTATGCTGTCCAGCGCTGTGTATGGAGCGCATACAGCAGTATCGGCGATAGGACTCAGGACGGAGCTGCGCCAGTGATGTCTGACACCAAGGACGCAGAAGAGATAATAGCGTCCGGACGGGCAGATACTCGTTTTTATAATGCAGGGACATGTGACATGGACATCCTATCACACATGCCATTGTTTCTCTGTCTAAAAGTCCACTTAGCTGTGTGTGTGTCTGGGATTGGCTGACATGCTGGCCCGCCCCACAAGACGCGCGCGCTTAGGGAAAGAAGACAAGGAAAAAAAAAAAAAAAATGGCGATCGCCATTATACAAACAGCAGTGATCTGAAGGCGCTGTTCCTGCACACTATACACTGAAATTTCATAATAGTGTGAGTCACAGAGTGACTTACACTATTACAGCGGAAAGCCAGCTAGGAATTAGCTGTTTTTTTGCTGCTAGAACCGTTGTCGAACGTTTCTAGAACTATCGAGCTTTTGCAAAAAGCTCGAGTTCTAGTTCGATCTAGAACAGGCCCCAAAATCACTCGAGCCTAGAACTGGAGAACCTCGAACCGCGAACCGCGCTCAACTCTATTAATCACCTGACCTCAATCCAGTAGCACATTTTTCTAAGGAACTAAAGCTCATAGTATTTATAAAAGGTATAAAGTAACTTTCGGGGTTTGAAGATTGTTTGTGTGGAAGAATGAGCCAAAATCATACCTGAACAATTCACTGTGCTGGACTGAGACCATAAATCAGCCCTAGCACACAAACCCCACCACCCCACATGCTATATCACGCATCAGCCCTGATCAGTTAATTTTGATTTTACATTGTCATGTACTTAACCACTCTCTTAACGGAGTTATTTGAAAAGCCACATGTTAATGATATGGCACTACATACAATTAACCACAGGTCCATTTACATGGTGTTCTTCAAAACTATCTCTCTCGGGATTGTGGGGTCCCAGCGGCCAGATATGCAGCGAATGGAAAGTCATCTTTATTCAAAAGATAGGGGATAACGTTCAAATTTGGGATAACCCATTTAACCCCATAAGGATGAAACCAGTTTTATACTTGATGACCAGGCATTTTTTTTGCAATTCTGACCAGTGTCACTTTATGAGGTTATAACTCTGGAACGCTTTATTGGATCTCGGTGATTCTCAGATTGTTTTTTGTGACATATTGTACTTCATAATAGTGGTCAATTTAGGACAACAATTTTTGCTGTTATTTGTGAAAAAATTGGAAATTTGAGGAAAATGTTGAAAATTTTGCACTTTTCAAACTTATAATTTTTCTGCGTTAAACCAGAGATTTATGTCACACAAAAAAAGTTAATAAATTACATTTACCAAATGTCTACTTTACATCACCTCAATTTGTGAGACAACATTTTTTGGGTTTGGAAGGTTTCAAAATGCATCAGTAATTTCTAATTTTTTCAACAAAATTTACAATACCATTATTTTAGGGACCACATCACATTTGAAGTGACTTTGAGAGGCCTAGGTGACAGAAAATATCCAAAAGTGACGCCATACTAAAAACTGCACCCTTAAAGTGCTCAAAATTACACTCAAGAAGTTTATTAACCCTTCAGGTTCTTTACAGGAACTAAAGCAATGTGGAATGAAAAAAAATCATTTTACCTAAAAATGTTGCTCTAGCCCAAATGTATTCACTTTTAGAAGAAATAACACATCAAAATTTGTTCTTCAGTTTCTTTTGAGTGCACTGATACCCCACATGTGGTCATAAACCTTTCTTTAGACCAGTGGTTGCCAAACTCCAGTCCTCACGACCCCCAATAGGTCATGTTTTCAGGATTTCCTTAATATAGCACAGGTGATGTCTTGATAATGATTCCATCACCTGTTCAATAGTAAGGAAATCCTGAAAACATGACTTGTTGGGGGTCATGAGGACTGGAGTTTGGGAAATACTGATTTAGACAAATGGGTGGACCTGGAACAGAAGGAGCAATATTTGAATTTTGGAACAGAAATTTGGCTGAAACAGATTGCAGTCACCATGTTGCATTTGTCGGGCCCCCAAGGTACTTAAATAGCAGAAACCTCCCACAAGTGACCCCATTCTGCAAACTAGACTACTCAAGGATTTTTATCTTGGGGTATAGTGAGCATTTTAAGCCCACAGGTACTTTATAAAATTTGATAATATCAGGCAGTCATATTGAAAGTTTTCATATTTTTCACAAAAATGTTGATTTAGCATTAAATTTCTCACTTTTTCAAAAGGTAATGCCAAAAAAATGGACCTAACAGTTTGTTAACTTCTTTCATATGAATATGTGGTGATACCATACATGTAGTCAGAAAATTCCGTTTGGAAAAATGGGAGGGCTCGAGAAGGAGCAATATTTTAATTTTGGAAAGCAAATTTGTCTGAAAAAGATTGCGGGTACCATGTTGCATTTTTAGAACCCCTAAGGTACCTAAACAGCAGAAAACCCCAACAAGTGACCCCATTTTGGAAACTAGACCCCTCAAGCAAATTATCTAGATGTTTCGTGAGCACCCTGATTTGCCTGGTGATTCACTAAAGTTTATAACGTTGAGCTGTGAAAATAAAAAAAATACATTTTTACCACAAAATTGTTACTTCAACAAGATAGCTGTTTTTCCACAAGGGTATAAGGATAAAATGCACCATAAAATTTATTAGTCAATTTCTTCTGAGAATGCAGATACCTCATATGTGGTGGAAATCAATTGGGTGCATTGCAGGGCTCAAAATGGAAGGAGCGCTATTTGACAGTAAAATTGGCTAGAATCATTAGTGGACACCATGTCGCATTTGTAGCACCCCTAAAGCTCCTAAACAGTAGAGTTCCCCCACCTGTGACTCCATTTTGGAAACTAGACCCCTTAAGGAATTTATCTAGACATTTTGTAAGAACCTTGAACCCCTGGGGGCTTCACAGAATTTTATAACCTTGAGCCGTGAATATAAAAAAAAATCTTTTACTACAAAATTGTTACTTCAACCAGATATGAGTATGCTGATACCTCACATGTGGTGGAAATAAACTGTTTGGGTGCATGGCAGAGCTCGGAAGGGAAGGAGCACCATTTGACTGCAAAATTGCCATGCTGTGTTTGGAGAGCCCCTTAGGTGCCCCTTAGGTGCCTAATCAGTAGAGTTCCCCCAAAAATGACCCCATTTTGGAAACTAGGCTTCTCAAGGGTTTTATCCAGTTGTATAGTCAGCATTTTGAATACACAGGTACTTTTTAGAGTTTGATAAATTGTCTCCACAGCATAAATTGACATGCTGTGGCTCGGGAAGTCACACCGCAGGTCAGTTTATGCTGAAGAGAAAAGAAGCAAAGTGGGCAGGATATTTAGAAAAAATCCTTCCACTGCACTTTTACTGTACAACGCTGCATTCTGGACGCAGTGAAAACACTCTGCATCCAAAACGTTGCAAACTCCGATCGTGAGCACGCAGCCTAAAAAGCTAGGATGGATCTATAGATAAATAGAGGTAAAACTCGCATATATCCCCCCTACATATTCTAAGCTGGCACCCTTTAGTGGCTTTCATGTGGCACTTAAGGATGTTTAGCCTTGTATTTAGACATAAAATAAATAAATAATTAAAAAAATGACATAGGATCCCCCATTTTTGATAGCCAACTAGGGTAAAGCAGACGGCTGCAGCCTGAAGACCCCAGCTGTCAGCTTCATCTTGGCTGGTGATCCAATCTGGAGGTCACACCATGCTGTTTTTTTTTAATTGGATTAACAGCCAAGGTAAACTGGACAGCTGTGGTGTAGTATTTTCAGGGTGGGAAGAACCATAGTTATTTGGCCCTTACCAGACTAAAAAAAAGCAGATCGCAGCCACACCAGAAGTGTCGCATCCTTTAGATGCGCCAATCCTGGTGCTTCTCGTCTCATCCCATTGCCCTGGTGCGGTGATAAATGAGGTAATATATGGGTTAATACCAGCTGTGTAATGTCACCTTGCATCAAACCCTGAGGTTAGAGATGTCACAATGTCTATCAGATACCCGATATCACGAACCCAGTCAGTAATAAGAAAAAAATAGATGACAAAACATTTTTTATTTGAAAAAAACACTCCCCACCACACTCCCTCTTTCACCAATTTATTGAAAAGACCGGAGGAGACTGGAGGAGACTAGGGGTGATGGGGTGACTTTGGAGGAGATTTCTGTGCCATCTGACATGTCAGATGGTACAGAACTCAGAGGAGGAAGATGAATGCGGCTGGCACACAACTTATGCTGCCGCCTTTTAGATCATTGGGAGGGGAATGAGGACGGGATGGGGATTGGGGGGAAAGACTTTGGCCACACTGTGGACCGGGGAAGGATATTCATCTCCCATCTGATGGCCTCCTTACACCTTTTATTTTGGGGAATGACCTAAGACTATCAAGACAATTTTTCACAGTCATTACCTGCAGCCAAGCAGCACACTGATGCAGATCCATATTCCACCTGTTACAAGGATAACCCACAATCATAGCCTCCATCATCCTCTAAGCTAAAAACATTGAGTGCACTTGATCAGACTGTAAGAAGTTTTGGGAAGCCCAACTCGTGGACCACACCCTAGAACTTGTCCGCAGTATGGCTGCCTGATTTGGGGAAGGAAATCACGGAGAAAGCACAGCGCTAATACCAAGCTTGTCTCTTTCTAACAGGCAAAAATCACTAGCAGTGAGTTCTTGAACAAATTCCACATAGGAATATAGCCTGACAATAAGTCTAGTGTCAAAAGACTAAAAAATGAGCAAGTGGGAAGAAGTGATTGCTGCAAGCCAAAAGGAAAGAAGCAAAGGTTAAACACCACCCGTATTTGGACAGAAACTGACCAGGCTGTGGCTGAGCAGGGATGGAAACGAACCATGTCTCTGTGTCTATGTCTCTGTGTGTTTCTGTCTCTGTGTGTTTCTGTCTCTGTGTGTCTGTGGCTCTGTGTGTGTCTCTGTCTATGTGTGTCTGTGTCTCTGTGCATCTCTGTCTCCTGTGTGTCTCTATCTCTGTGTATCTCTGTGTGTCTCTGTCTGTATGTGTCTGAGTGTGTGTATCTGTGTCACTCTGTCTCTTTATCAGTCTGTATCTGTGTGTCTGTGTGTCTCTGAATCAGTCTGTGTGTGTCTCTGTGTCTGTGTCTCTGTGTGTGTCTATTTTTCTGTATCAGTCTCTGTGTGTGTCTATCTAACTGTCTCTGTGTGTGTGTGTCGCTGTCTGTGTCTATCTCTGTGTGTGTCCCTGTCTATGTGTCTGTCTCTGTGTGTCTGTGGGTATCCGTCTCTGTCTGTTTCTGTGTGTCACTGTGTGTGTCTGTCCGTGTCTCTGTCTGTGTGTATGTCTTTGTCTGTGTGTGTGTGTCTTTCTCTGACTGTGTGTGTCTGTCGTTGTTTGTGTGTGTCTGTCTGTGTCTCTATCTGTGTGCCTCTGTATGTCTCTGTGTGTGTCTCTCTGTGTGTCTGTCTCTACCAATATCATATTACCGCACATATAAACTTCTTATACTAAGAATGTCCTTCGTTGCTGATAGCAACCAATCAGAACTTCTATTAATAACCTGTAGCTCCCATATCCATTGACTTTAATGTAAGCAGATTTTTTTGCAAATAACTGTAAATTGCAGGGTTACATTTTCCCCTCAAAACATAGTCTATGATGTTCCCTGAATCAAATGAGGCAGCTGTGCAAAGTTCATGATTGTAAATGCGACGGACATACACACATACATGCACACATACATATATGCACACATACACTCAGCTTTATATATTAGATATGGGGTATCAGCATACTCAGGAGAAATTGCCCAATAAATTGTGTGGTGCATTTTCTCATGTCACTCTTGTAAAAATGTTAAATTTGGATTTTGTATGAAAAATATGATTTTTTATTTTAACAGCTCAACCTTATAAAACTCTGGGAAGTTCCAAAGAGAAGCACATCAGGGGCTCTCCAAATGCAATATGGCGTCCACTAACGATTTTGGTAAATTTTATATTCCAAAAGTCAAATGGTGCTCCTTCCATTCCGAGCTCTACTGTGCGCTCAAACAGTAGTTTTCCTACTCATATGGAGTATCAGTGTAGTATGGAAAAATTTCACAACAAATTGTATGGTCTATTTCCTGCTTATTTACCTTATGAAAATACAAATTTTGACATTAAAGTAACATTTTTGAGAGGAAAGAGTAGCTTTATATTTTTTTACTTACACATTGCATTAGTTCCTGTGAAGCACCTAAAATGTTAAGCTTCTTGGATGTGGTTTTGAGCAGTTTCAGGGGTGCAGTTTTTAGAGTGGTGTCACTTTTCGGTATTTTCTGTCACCTAGGCCTCTCAAAGTCACTTCAAATGGGATGTGGTCCCTTAGAAAATGGTTTTGCAAATCTTTTTGGAAAAATGAGAAATTCCTGATCAACTTTTAACCCCTGTAACTTCATAACAAAAAAATTGATTAAAAAATGGTGATGGTGAAGGAAAGCATGTGGGGAATAGTATTTAACAATTTTCCTGATATACCATTCTACTTCGATAGCTTAAAAAATCCTAGTTTGAAAATTACTAAATTTAAAAAACAAAAATGCCACCAAATTTCCAATATTTTCACAAATAAAGGCCAAAAATATTGACCTAAATTTATATGTCAAGAAAAAAAAACTATCTCAGAATCACTGGAATCTGTTGACACGTTTCATAATTATCACCTTATAAAGTAACACCGGGCAGATCTGAAAAAATCAGGAAGGTAAAAAACTGGGTTCAGGGAGAAGTGGTTACCATCTCACTTGACAATCTGTTTTGCACACAATTAGAGTTGAGCGCGGTTCGCGGTTCGAGGTTCTCCAGTTCTAAGCTCGAGTGATTTTGGGGGCTGTTCGAGATCGAACTAGAACTCGAGCTTTTTGCAAAAGCTCGATAGTTCTAGATACGTTCGAGAACGGTTCTAGCAGCAAAAAGCAGGGCTTTTTACAGCTACAGTGTGCAGGAGCCATCACTGGCAGCCTGCCAGAAGCTGGTAACCAAGATAAACATCGGGTATCCAACCAAAGCGCTTTGGTTAGTAACCCGATGTTTATCCTAGTTACGTGCAGGAAGCCCACACTTCCCCGCTCAGCTCACTCCGCCCCCTCCTGCCCGCGGCATGTACACATACATACATACATACATACACACACACACACACACACACACACACACACACACACACACACACATGGTCCCGCTCGGCTTACCTGCGGTGATGAAGTCCCGCCATCCCGACCTCAGCGCTGTCACTGTCCTCCATGGCCGCCGCTTGTCACATCACCTTCTCTCGCTTCCGACCCGAGACTGACTAGCGGTGACGTCACGGGCCTCTCGCGATACTTGGTGTGAAGGCGGCGGTCATTGAACTCAGTGACAGGGGCAGTCAGCAGTGCTGGAGATCAGCGCAGGTAATGTACCTCGCTGACAGCAGCACTTGTCATGCCCTGCAGTGACCTGGGCTGACCCATTGATGTTAGCTCAGGTCACTGCACTGCTCTCCCAGCCAATGGGGAACATCCTGCTCTTCATTGACTGGGACAGTGTGGATCGTCATGGCAACCCCTTGGATTACACCAGACCTGGATTTGTTTTTCTTTCTAATAAATTGGTTAAAGAGGGAATGTTTTGGGGAGTGTTTTTTCAAATAAAAATGTGTTTGTCGTCTATTTTCTTTTATTACTGACTGGGTTGGTGATGTCGGGTATCTGATAGACGCCTGACCTCACCAACCCCAGGGCTTGATGCCAGGTGACATTACACATCTGGTATTAACCCCATATATTACCCCGTTTGCCACTGCACCAGGGCGCGGGATGAGCTGGGGCGAAGCACCAGGATTGGCGCATCTAATGGATGCGCCACTTCTGGGGCAGCTGCGGCCTGCTATTTTTAGGCTGGGGAGAGTCCAATAACCATGGACCTCCCTAGTCTGAGAATATCAGGCCCCAGCTGTCTGCTTTACCTTGGCTGGTGATCCAATTTTGGGGGACCCCTACGTGTTTTTTTTTTTAATTATTTATTTAATTTAAAATAACAGTGTGGGGTGCCCTCAGTTTTGGATTACCAGCCAAGGTGAGGTTGCCAGCTGTGGTCTGCAGGCTGCAGCCGTCTGCTTTACCCTAGCTGGCTACAAAACTAGGGGGAACCCTACGTCATTTTTTTTCCATTTTTTTGGCTAAATACAAAGCTAAGCACCCCTTAGTGCCACATGAAAGGCACCAAAGGGTGCTCCACTTTTTCTCCACTTTTTCTCCATTTTTTTCTCCACTTTTTCTCCACTTTTTCTCCACTTTTTCTCCATTTTTTTCTCCACTTTTTCTCCACTTTTTCTCCACTTTTTCTCCATTTTTTTCTCCATTTTTTCTCCACTTTTTCTCCACTTTTTCTCCACTTTTTCTCCACTTTTTCCCCACTTTTTCTCCATTTTTTCTCCACTTTTTCTCCACTTTTTCCCCACTTTTTCTCCACTTTTTCTCCATTTTTTTTTCCACTTTTTCTCCACTTTTTCTCCATTTTTTTTTCCACTTTTTCTCCACTTTTTCTTCACTTTTTCTCCACTTTTTCTCCACTTTTTCTCCACTTTTTCTCCATTTTTTTCTCCACTTTTTCTCCACTTTTTCTCCATTTTTTTCTCCATTTTTTCTCCACTTATTCTCCATTTTTTCTCCACTTATTCTCCATTTTTTCTCCACTTATTCTCCATTTTTTCTCCACTTATTCTCCATTTTTTCTCCACTTTTTCTTCACTTTTTCTCCACTTTTTCTCCACTTTTTCTCCACTTTTTCTGCACTTTTTCTCCATTTTTTTCTCCACTTTTTCTCCACTTTTTCTCCACTTTTTCTCCATTTTTTTCTCCATTTTTTCTCCACTTTTTCTTCACTTTTTCTCCACTTATTCTCCATTTTTTCTCCACTTATTCTCCATTTTTTCTCCACTTATTCTCCATTTTTTCTCCACTTATTCTCCATTTTTTCTCCACTTATTCTCCATTTTTTCTCCACTTATTCTTCATTTTTTCTCCACTTTTTCTTCACTTTTTCTCCACTTTTTCTCCACTTTTTCTCCATTTTTTTCTCCACTTTTTCTCCACTTTTTCTCCACTTTTTCTCCATTTTTTTCTCCATTTTTTCTCCACTTTTTCTTCACTTTTTCTCCACTTATTCTCCATTTTTTCTCCACTTATTCTCCATTTTTTCTCCACTTATTCTCCATTTTTTCTCCACTTATTCTCCATTTTTTCTCCACTTATTCTCCATTTTTTCTCCACTTATTCTCCATTTTTTCTCCACTTATTCTCCATTTTTTCTCCACTTATTCTCCATTTTTTCTCCACTTATTCTCCACTTTTTCTCCACTTTTTCTTCACTTTTTCTCCACTTTTTCTCCACTTTTTCTCCACTTTTTCTCCACTTTTTCTCCATTTTTTTCTCCACTTATTCTCCATTTTTTCTCCATTTTTTTCTCCACTTTTTCTCCACTTTTTCTCCACTTTTTCTCCATTTTTTTCTCCATTTTTTCTCCACTTTTTCTTCACTTTTTCTCCACTTATTCTCCATTTTTTCTCCACTTATTCTCCATTTTTTCTCCACTTATTCTCCATTTTTTCTCCACTTATTCTCCATTTTTTCTCCACTTATTCTCCATTTTTTCTCCACTTATTCTTCATTTTTTCTCCACTTTTTCTTCACTTTTTCTCCACTTTTTCTCCACTTTTTCTCCATTTTTTTCTCCACTTTTTCTCCACTTTTTCTCCACTTTTTCTCCATTTTTTTCTCCATTTTTTCTCCACTTTTTCTTCACTTTTTCTCCACTTATTCTCCATTTTTTCTCCACTTATTCTCCATTTTTTCTCCACTTATTCTCCATTTTTTCTCCACTTATTCTCCATTTTTTCTCCACTTATTCTCCATTTTTTCTCCACTTATTCTCCATTTTTTCTCCACTTATTCTCCATTTTTTCTCCACTTATTCTCCATTTTTTCTCCACTTATTCTCCACTTTTTCTCCACTTTTTCTTCACTTTTTCTCCACTTTTTCTCCACTTTTTCTCCACTTTTTCCCCACTTTTTCTCCATTTTTTTCTCCACTTTTTCTCCACTTTTTCCCCACTTTTTCTCCACTTTTTCTCCATTTTTTTTTCCACTTTTTCTCCACTTTTTCTCCATTTTTTTTTCCACTTTTTCTCCACTTTTTCTTCACTTTTTCTCCACTTTTTCTCCACTTTTTCTCCACTTTTTCTCCATTTTTTTCTCCACTTTTTCTCCACTTTTTCTCCATTTTTTTCTCCATTTTTTCTCCACTTATTCTCCATTTTTTCTCCACTTATTCTCCATTTTTTCTCCACTTATTCTCCATTTTTTCTCCACTTATTCTCCATTTTTTCTCCACTTTTTCTTCACTTTTTCTCCACTTTTTCTCCACTTTTTCTCCACTTTTTCTGCACTTTTTCTCCATTTTTTTCTCCACTTTTTCTCCACTTTTTCTCCACTTTTTCTCCATTTTTTTCTCCATTTTTTCTCCACTTTTTCTTCACTTTTTCTCCACTTATTCTCCATTTTTTCTCCACTTATTCTCCATTTTTTCTCCACTTATTCTCCATTTTTTCTCCACTTATTCTCCATTTTTTCTCCACTTATTCTCCATTTTTTCTCCACTTATTCTTCATTTTTTCTCCACTTTTTCTTCACTTTTTCTCCACTTTTTCTCCACTTTTTCTCCATTTTTTTCTCCACTTTTTCTCCACTTTTTCTCCACTTTTTCTCCATTTTTTTCTCCATTTTTTCTCCACTTTTTCTTCACTTTTTCTCCACTTATTCTCCATTTTTTCTCCACTTATTCTCCATTTTTTCTCCACTTATTCTCCATTTTTTCTCCACTTATTCTCCATTTTTTCTCCACTTATTCTCCATTTTTTCTCCACTTATTCTCCATTTTTTCTCCACTTATTCTCCATTTTTTCTCCACTTATTCTCCATTTTTTCTCCACTTATTCTCCACTTTTTCTCCACTTTTTCTTCACTTTTTCTCCACTTTTTCTCCACTTTTTCTCCACTTTTTCTCCACTTTTTCTCCACTTTTTCTCCATTTTTTTCTCCACTTATTCTCCATTTTTTCTCCATTTTTTCTCCTTTTTTTCTCCATTTTTTCTCCTTTTTTTCTCCACTTTTTCTCCACTTTTTCTTCACTTTTTCTCCACTTTTTCTCCACTTTTTCTCCACTTTTTCTCCACTTTTTCTCCACTTTTTCTCCACTTTTTCTCCATTTTTTTCTCCACTTTTTCTCCACTTTTTCTCCACTTTTTCTCCACTTTTTCTCCACTTTTTCTCCATTTTTTCTCCACTTTTTCTTCACTTTTTCTCCACTTATTCTCCATTTTTTCTCCACTTATTCTCCATTTTTTCTCCACTTATTCTCCACTTTTTCTCCACTTTTTCTCCACTTTTTCTCCATTTTTTCTCTACTTATTCTCCACTTTTTCTCCACTTTTTCTCCACTTTTTCCTCCACTTTTTCTCCACTTTTTCTCCACTTTTTCTCCACTTTTTTCTCCATTTTTTCTCCACTTTTTCTCCACTTTTTCTCCACTTTTTCTCCGTTCTTTTTCTATGGTCGGTCTACCCATTAGCTCTGCCATGCATAGTGTAGCTCTACACCTACTGCACATGTTACTTTATGATTGACATCTCTTTCGTACCAGAGCTGTCTAAGCCTACTCTGACCCCATATTTGTCATTACTATATTGTCCTTGTACTGTATTATGACATTTGTATCATGTGTTTCATTTCTTGCTGTGTTGCAATTTTTTTGCTGCATCCCAATTGTACCTCTACATTGTTCGAGTTTATGTTATTGTTCTCTCACTCTTATGTGATACTGATTATTGTCATTTTTCATGATTACATGCAGATAAGTCCAATCTGACGAAGGCTCAGGCCGAAACGTCATTTGTAACTTGTTTTGGACAAAAACATATATGCTTATGAAAATTTTTTTTTTCTTAATACAGACCAATAAAGAGTGATTTTGCATTACTATCCGTTGTGACTTACTGACTTAGTCTGGGAGATTTAGAGTGCCGAGGTTACTCACTAATTTTATCTATTATTACCTCTGTGCACCTATATACCAGTGAGCAGAGCTTCCTCTACAGTAGTTCTCCTGATTAGGCATGCCCTTACCTCATGAGCAGGGCATTGCAGCTTTGGTAGCAACCATTACGACATGGACTCTGCTGCTGTGGACCCGAGAAGAGTCAGTACAGATTCATTGCACCAACACTCCTCACATGAAGGGTTCGCACTCCTAGAAAATGGGGGATACGTTCCCTGAGAGTCTCCCCCCCATATTCTAGACGGTCTAGAGTCGTCGTGGGACCCCTTTATTTTTTTTCTTACAATAAATTGGTGAAAGAGGAAATGTTTTGGGGACTGTTTTTTCAAATAAATTTCTTTTGTCGATTTTTTTTTTTTTTTTGTTAGTACTGACAGTTTATGATGTTGGGTATCTAATAGACGCCATGACATCACAAACTGCTGGGCTTGATCTCAGGTTACTTTACAGCTAGTATCAACCCGATTTATTACCCTGTTTGCCACTGCACCAGGGCACGGGATGAGCTGGGGTGAAGCGCCAGGATTGGCGCATCTAGTGGATGCGCCACGTCTGGGGTGCCTGCGGCCTGCTATTTTTAGGCTGTGAAGGCCCAATAACTATGGAGCTTCCCACCCTGAGAATACCAGACCACAGCTGTCCGCTTTACCTTGGCTGGTGATCCAATTTGGGGGGGACCCTACTTTTATTGTGTAATTATTAATATTTATAAAATAATTATAAAAAAGAGCCTGAGGGGACCTCCACATTGGATCCCCAACCACGGTAAAGCTGCCAGCTGTGGTTTTCAGGCTACAGACGTCTGCTTTACCCTAGCTGGCTATCAAAAATGGGGGGACCCAACGTCATTTTTTTTTTTTAACTATTTTTTAAATAGAAAAAATTAATGGGCTTCCCTGTATTTTGATTGCCAACCAAGGTAACGGCAGGCAGATGGGGGTGGCAACCCATAGCTGTCTGCTTTATCTGCGCTGAGAATCAAAAATACCGTGGAGCGCTACGTCATTTTTTTAAAGATTTATTTTTACAGCACTGTGATGTCCAGCAATCAAAATACAGGGAAGCCCATTTTGTTTTTAGTTATTTAAATAAATAATTAAAAAAAATATATATGGGCTCCCACTGGATTTTTTGTATTGCTAGCTAAGGGTAATCCAAGCAGCTACTGGCTGCTAACCCCCACTGCTTGGTGTTACCTTCACTGGCAATGGAAAATCCAGGGAAGCATTTTTTATTTTTTTTGCCAAAAAACTACAAAAAAAGGACGTGAGCTTCGCCATATTTTTGTATGCTAGCCAGGTATAGCAGGCAGGTGCTGGAAGAGTTGGATACAGCGCCATAAGATGGCGCTTCTATGAAAATGCCATTTTCTGAGGCGGCTGCAGACTGCAATTTGCAGCAGTGGGGCCCAGAAAGCCCAGGCCAACCTGTGCTGCGGATTCCAATCCCCAGCTGCCTAGTTGTACCTGGCTGGACACAAAAATGGGGCGAAGCCTACGTCATTTGTTTTCTAATTATTTCATGAAATTCATGAAATAATAAAAAAGGGCTTCCCTTTATTTTTGGTTCCCAGCCGGGTACAAATAGGCAACTGGGGGTTGGGGGCAGCCGTACCTGCCTGCTGTACCTGGCTAGCATACAAAAATATGGCGAAGCCCACATAATTTTTTCAGGGGGCAAAAAACTTCTGCATACAGTCCTGGATGGAGTATGCTGAGCCTTGTAGTTCTGCAGCTGCTGTCTGTCTGTATGGAGAAGAGCAGACAGCAGCTGGAGAACTACAAGGCTCAGCATACTCCATCCAGGTTTGTATGCAGAATTTTTTTGCCCACCAAAAAAATGACGTGGGCTTCGCCATATTTTTGTATGCTAGCCAGGTACAGCAGGCAGCCACGGGCTGCCTCCAACCCCCAGTTGCCTATTTGTACCCGGCTGGGAACCAAAAATATAGGGAAGCCTGTTTTTTTTTAATTATTTCACTTATTTCATTAAATAATTAAAAAACAAATGACGTGGGCTTCGCCCCATTTTTGTGTCCAGCCGGGTACAACTAGGCAGCTGGGGATTGGAATCCGCAGCACAGGTTAGCCCGAGGTTTCTGGGCGCCTCTGCTGCGGATTTCAGTCCGCAGCCGTCCCAGAAAATGGCGCTCTCATAGAAGCGCCATCATCTGGCGCTGTATCCAACTCTTCCAACAGCCCTGGAGCCGGGTGGCTTGTTGGGTAATCATGAGTTAATACTGGCTTTGTTTTACTAGCCAGAATTAAGCCAGAGATTCTTAATGTCAGGCACGTTTGACCCGGCCATTAAGAATCTCCAATAAAGGGTTAAAAAAAACACCACACAGAGAAAAAATACTTTAATAGAAATAAATACACAGACACATTAGAGACTCCATCTTTATTACCCCCTGTCAGCCTTCCACGATCCTGCTCTTCTGTCTTCTTTCTTTCTAGTGTAGTAGTAGTGACGATTGTAGTGAGGATGATGTGCACCAGCTCATCACTTGGGGCTGGGGAACCTCATCCTCAGTACAATCCTCACTAAAATCCTCACTAGTGTAGTAGTAGTGACGATTATAGTGAGGATGATGTGCACCAGCTCATCACTTGGGGCTGAAGAACCTCATCCTCAGTACAATCCTCACTACAATCCTCACTAGTGTAGTAGTAGTGACGATTATAGTGAGGATGATGTGCACCAGCTCATCACTTGGGGCTGGGGAACCTCATCCTCAGTACAATCCTCACTACAATCGGGAAGCAGCGTGCAGCCTTCACTCCGTGAGTGATCAGTGCTGGCTGTCAGCGGTAACAGCGGTAACGCTGACAGACGCATTACCATAGCAACGGTGCTCTCGGAGCCGCGGTTAGCGGTGACGTCACCGCTAACTGCGTTGCTATGGCAACGGTGATCTCCGTTAATGACCGGCTGTGTCAGCCGGTCCCTAATGGAACGGGGAGTCGACCGTGTGCTAGAGCATGTCGCCGGTACACGGCGATACACATATGTGCACCGTGTACCGGAGAGATGCACTCGCAGGTCCTACATGACGCGTCATAGTCATGTGACCAGTCTGTAGCCAATGAGATAATAGCCACGTGACTGGTCACATGGCTATTTTGACGTCACGATAGGTCCTGCATCTCTGCTGGCAGTGCCGTCACCGGGAGGATTCAGCGATCATCGGATGGAATAGCGGCAGGAGACAGAGTGCAGAAGGGATCGCGAGGACTGGTAAGTGTTATGGCAATGTTTATTAACTGTTTGTGTACATTTATAATGCATTTTTATGTGTTTGTGATTGCCTCCCATTATAGCCTATTGGCTCGAGTTCGGTTCGTCGAACGTTCGACGAGCCGAACTCGAACGGGACCTCCGTTCGGCGAACCGACCTCGAGCCGAACCGGGACCGGTTCGCTCATCTCTACACACAATATGAAATATCATGAGAAAAAAAAATATTGTTAAATGTATTGTTGCTTTTTACATTGTTGCCCTCTATAAAATCATTAATTAGCAGAAAATTTTGTAACAAGCCAATTTTACATTTTTTATTATTATTATTATTATTATTATTTGTATTTATAAAACCTTTGAGAACTGTTGAAATGATGGTTAAATTGAGAAAGTAAGGAAGACATATATAGCACATACTCTAGGGCCTTAGGCTTACAGGAAGTTTCAGTTTAAATCATTTGGCTATCTGTATTGGGATGTGACAGGATCACTAGAAACAGGAGAGTCAAAACTGGCCCTGAGGATAGGGGAACCTTGGCTGACTCTGATCCCAAAGCTACACCTGAAGGTGACGATGTTTGGGCCACTTTCCTAACCCTAGCTCCTGAACAACCCTGCTTTAATTGCCCCCCCTCCCTCCACCCAGGAAAGGGCCATGAAAGCAGTGATTAATCCCACACAAATATAAAGCTGGGGTAAAAAAAAAACAACTCACACTCACAGCACAGAGGTACAGTACACAAAGCATAATTAGAAGGAAACTAAAGTAAGGGAGGAAATATTCACACTAGAGTATTTCCACAACACACCAATCAGGACGCAGAGGTTCACCAGCCACTGGATATCAAAGCACATGGATCTGGATTGCATAAAGCTTTTTTCAGCATGGGAGACCAGGCTCCACCATCTTAGAAAAGCCAGAGGTGACTGTGATAGGTCTCCTACAATATGTGACTCAAGCAGTAATCCACAGGCTAGCAGATATTAACTCCTGCAAACCCAATTACAAACAAAAGCACATCTGGTTGACGCCCAAGCCCGACTGTGTAACTCAAAAGCATCATCGTATAGAGTGTCTGACTCTACTGTGTAAACGGCATCAGAAGTAATCCTGACATTCGGCAAGTTTTGACCCTGACACCATGTGAAATTATCATGTCTAGCTGAATAGAGTCATCATAGGAGTGATATTTCTTTATAAATTACATTTTTTATGTTTTTATAATAATTAAAAGTAACTTAGAACATGTTCTGTATATAGTGAATATAATGTCCTGTTAGGCTCAAAGAACCACAGTCTGACACTAGATAATCAAGTGCTTCTTCATAGTACAGTGTATAGTTCAGCTGACAAACCAAACTTTAAGATATGCTCTCTATAGTTGTATATGGAACAAAATAGTCCTTCTTATATATACACATATTTGCCACTTTCTTTTCTATAATTTAAAGGGACAGTCTTAGGGGCACTTTGCACACTACGACCGGTGCGATGTCGGTGGGGTCAAATTGAAAGTGACGCACATTTAGCATCGCATGTGATATCGTAGTGTGTAAATCCTTTATGACACGATTAATGAGCACAAAAGCGTTGTAATCGTATCATTGGTGTAGCCTCGGTCATTTCCATGAATTGGGAAATACCAATGTTACGATGTTGTTCCTCGTTCCTGCGGCAGCACACATCGCTGTGTGTGAAGCTGCAGGAGCGAGGAACCTCTCCTACCTGCGGCTCACGCCAGCTATGCGGAAGGAAGAAGGTGGGCGGGATGTTTACATCCCGCTCATCTCTGCCCCTCCGCTTCTATTGGCCGCCTGCCGCGTGACGTCGCTATGACACCGCACGACCCGCCCCCTTAATAAGGAGGCGGTTCGCTGGCCAGAGCGACGTCACAGGGCAGGTGAGTGCATGTGAAGCTGCCGTAGGGATAATGTTCGCTACAGCAGCTATCACCATGATATCGCAGCTGCGACGGGGGTGGGGACTATTGCGCTCGGCATCGATACAATCGGCTTGCGATGTCGTAGTGTGCAAAGTGCCCCTTAAAGTTTGTGATCTGCTTAAACGTCTCTTGTGCTGTTTATCTTTGGCAGTCTCAGGCCCAGAATCTCTGAATACCTTTGGAAACGTTACACATTAAATGTGTCTTTTTTCCTTTTGGCATGAATGGGGTTAATATCAGTTTTCTTGCTAGCAGCAAGCATTACCTCAGCCCAAGTCTATCCGATGATAACCACTCCCAACCTGGATAAATACCCAAAAGAGGGTGTCAGTTATTCAGAATTCATTCTGGAGCTAGGTCAGGAGTGTGAAGGTGGTGTATGAGCTGCTGTCTGTGGCATTTTGTGTGAAAGCTACCCAGTTGTTTGTAACTTTCTTCCCCTCTTAATTTACCTCCTCTATACTGTTTGTGTGATCCCTTGTGTATTTGGTAGTGGTTTGCCTTAATTGGATTGAACCCCCTTTTTGTGTGTCCGTTTGCGGGGCTGTAACTTCTCGAGACAGGGACATGCTAAGGGCCCCAGCCTCACTACCATCTAGTGTACCTTTACGTTGAGGGTCAGCTCATGGTGCACTTAGTCTGAGGGCCATCTGAGGAGTCCTCAGCCAGTCACTTACTATACCCCAGCATGATATGTGCCATGCTATGCCAATCATTTGCTGCTTGAACTTCCAATTATTATATTCACAATGCTTTTTTTTTTTTTTTTTACAATTTTCAAGGCTCAATTGCATCCAGGATAGAAAATGGTATCTCCTTAACAATTTTTTAAGTAAACAGATTGTTTCCATTATTTTTAAAACACCTAATAATTTTATTTGCACCTACACTGTCATGTTCCTGTTGCTTAAAAAAAAAAGTTAAAAAGAACAGGTTATAATGACTAAGAGATAGCTGACCATAAAAAAAATAATAGGGAGAAAGATTTTAAAAAATCAGTGCAACATCTTTTGCAAAGTTTGGCTTACCTGTACTTCAAAATCATTTGATTTCCATCCTAACAAATCTAGAAGTTTAACATCGGCTTGAAACACATATGTATGTGCATGCAAACTGCTTTAATTTATGTATACAGTGCTGCTCCCCATTGTTGGCACCCCTTAATTTTTTCATAGATTATATAACATCTTCAGAAATAAATGGAAATGGACCAAAGTTAAATCATCAGGACTTTTTAATGGTCCAAAGTAATACAACATTAAAACATTGTCAACTTACATGTTGCAATTTCAAAGAAGAAACAGAATAAACAGCATGTGCAGGAATAAAAGGAAACCCTAAGGGGTACTTTACACGCTGCAACATCGCTACGGATATATCGTCAGGGTCACGTCGTTAGTGAAGCACATCCGGCGCCGGTAGCGACATCGCAGCGTGTAACACTAATGAGCGACGATCAACGATCGCAAAATCGTTCCAAAACGGTGATTGTTCATTTCCTTAATATCGCTGCAGCCACCGGTACGATCTTGTCCATCGTTCCTGCGGCAGCACACATCGCTATGTGTGATACTGCAGGAGCGACGAACATCTCCTTACCTGCGTCCACCGGCAATGCGGAAGCAAGGAGGTGGCTGGGATGTTACGTCCCGCTCATCTCCTCCCCAACTCTTCTATTGGCCGGCCGCTTAGTGACACCGCAGTGACATCACTGTGACGCCAAATGCACCTCCTCCTTGAGGGAGGGATTGTTCGGCGGTCACAGCGTTGTCGCTGACAAAGTATGTGTGTGTGACGCTGCCGTAGCAATAATGTTAGCTACAGCAGCGATCACCAAATGTCGCACGAGCGACAGGGGTGGGTGCTATCGCGCTCAACATCGCTAGCAATCGGTAGCGATGTTGCAGCATGTAAAGTACCCCTAAGTGATACTTGGTTGCACACCCTGTGATATTGATGACAGCCTTTAAATGTTTCTCGTAGTCATCTTTAAGCTTTTTTCACGCTTAACCTGGTATTTTCTCTCACTTTTCCTTTGCAGTTTGTTAAAGCTGTTGAATGTTTGCAGGGTTCTTTCTCAAAATGCAGATTTCATCTCACATTTAGCTAAAATATGCACTGGTTCATAGTTTTCAGACTGAGAGGTACAGAAGCTACGGGAAAGTGCCTCAGCTTTTGTGTTCTTGGTACCGGGCCGGAATGTTAACACAAAATCAAATCTGGAGAACAATGCCCACCTAGCTTGCCTAGGATTAAGTCTCTTAGCAGATTCCAGATAAGTGAGGTTCTTATGGTCTGTGATGACTGTGACCTTATGTTTGGCGCCTTCGAGAAAGTGGCGCCATTCCTCGAAGGCCCATTTAATTGCCAACAGCTCACGATTATCAATGTCATAATTTCTGTGGGAGAAAACTTGCAGGAAAAGAAGGCACAAGGACGAAGCTGAGTGAGAGACGGAGTACCTTGTGATAGCACCGCTCCCACTCCAACCTCGGATGCATCGACTTCTACAATAAACGGACGCATAAGGTCAGGCTGAACCAGAATCGGGTCTGAGGAAAAACATTCTTTTAATGTAGAGAAGGCATGGATCGCCTCTGGCTTCCAATTAACCACATCAGTCCCCTTTTTAGTCAAATCAGTGAGGGGTTTGGCAATTTTGGAAAAATCTCTAATAAATTTGTGATAATATTTAGCAAACCCAAGGAAATGCTGCAAGGCTTTCATAGACTTGGGTACACCCACTCCTTAATCGGTTGAAGCTTAGAGGGATCCATGCGGAAGCCTTCTGAAGACAATATATAACCTAGGAAATTACCCTCTGCCTCAAAAAAACCACATTTCTCATATTTAGCGAATAGGGAGTTCTCCCTGATTCTCTAGAGTACAGTGCATACATGTTGGACATGTGACGTAGCATCAGGAGAATAAATCAGGATGTCATCCAGACAGACCACCACATATTGACCACAAATATCTCTGAAAATGTCATTAACAAAGTACTGAAAGACAGCCGGTGCATTACTTAACCCAAAAGGCATTACCAAGTACTCATAGTGTCCCTCTGGAGGGTTAAATGCCGTTTTCCACTCATCTCCTTCTCTGATGCGGATTATGTTATTTGCTCCCCTGAGATCGAGCTTGGTGAACCACCGGGCTCCTATGAGCTGGTTAAAGAGATCGGGGATGAGTGGCAGAGGGTACTGATTCTTTACAGTAATAGCATTGCGTTCATGGTAGTCAATACAAGGTCTGAGGCCACCATCTTTTTTTATCAATGAAAAGGAATCCAGCACCGACTGGTGACCTGAATGGTCTGATAAACCTTCTCTGCAGACTGTCTGCTATATAATCTTTCATGGCCTGATGCTCCGGACCAGAAAGATTATACATTTTACCCTTGGGGAGTCGGGAATTGGGGACCAAATCTATGGGGCAGTCATAATCTCTGTGTGGAGGTAATTTTTCAGATTCAGATACAGTAAACACATCAGCAAATCCCCTGAATGCATAAGGTATGAAGATAGGTTCAGCTCTAGTCAGGTTAACAGATAAAGACATACACGTCTCCTGACACTCAGGGCTCCAGCGCACAATCTCACCCTGGTGCCAGTCTATGACCGGGTTATGTTTGTGCAGCCATGGCATGCCCAATACCACTGCTGACATCAGATTCTCAAGAACAAAAAATGACACTGATTCTACATGCAGAGCACCAACAAGCATGGAGATCTCTGGAGTTACAAAAGTAACCACACCCTGAGTGAGAGGAGTACTATCAATAGCAGATATTCTAATACGTGCATTCAACCTTAGCAAAGTCAAACCCAGCTCTTTTGCTACAACAGTGTCTATGAAATTAGCTGCAGAGCCACCATCAACAAAGGCCTGCAGCTGCAAAGATTTTCCCTGGTGAGACAATGAGACAGGTAACATTAACCTCATAGGGTCTGCAGGGAGTACCTGGCCACCTGAGTGGGTATCCTGGGGCCCATTCAGGTAGTGCTGCTGCCTTGGAAGTGATTGCCTCTGAGATCCAGGCACTCCATGTTTGGCTCCACAACGTGATCTGCTCCCTTGCAGTCGACGGGACGCTGGACTCGATGAGGTAGGTGCTGCAAGGGCTTGAACCTGAACAGACCTAAGATCCTGCACTTGCTGTGCAAGTCCAAGAACAAGGCCAGAAAGGGTGTGCACCTGGTTTAGCACAGCATGAAGAGAATCCTTTTTTTTTTTTCTTCTCTCCTTGTTAGATGGACCAGAGATAATGTAACGCCTGCCTGGATCAACAGACTCAGGTGGGATGTAATTGACAGACTAGAGGGTAGCCACTCCCCAAGCAGAATCCCCAGAACCCTGAAACCCTTTAACCCATATACAGGGATTTGGAATTATTATTATTATTTATTATTTATTATTATAGCGCCATCAATTCCATGGTGCTTTACATGTGAAAGGGGTGTACATAATAGGGACAAGTACAAAAATCATAAACAATACAAGATACAGACAGGTACAGGAGGATAGAGGTCCCTGCCCACGAGGGCTCACAGTCTACAAGGGATAGCTGAGGATACGGTAGGTTAGGGTAGAGTTGATTGTGCGGTGCTGTATCAGACTGATGGTTACAGCAGGTTGTAAGCTTGTCGGAAGAGGTGGGTCTTCAGGTTCCTTTTGAAGCTTGTCAAGGTAGGCGAGAGTCTGATGTGTTAAGGCAGAGCATTCCAGAGTATGGGGGAGGCACGGGAGAAATCTTGGATGCGATGGTGGGAAGAGGAGATGAGAGGGAAGTAGAGAAGGAGGTCTTGTGAGGATCGAAGGTTATGTGCAGGTAAGTACCGGGAGACTAGGTCAGAGATGTAGATAGGAGACAGGTTGTGGATGGCTTTGTATGTCATGGTTAGTGTTTTGAACTGGAGTCATTGGGCAATGGGAAGCCAGTGAAGGGATTGGCAGAGAGGAGAGGTCGGGGAGTAGCGGGGGGACAGGTGGATGAGCCTGGCAGCATAGTTTAGAATAGATTGTAGGGGTGTGAGACTTACAAAGGATTACACAGGGCCCTGGAGATCACTACCTGTGGAAGGCTGCAATCCGATGAGAGTAGTTGTCAGGCAGGGTCAAACCAGGAATAGCAGAACAGGGACAGAATCGGCAGGCAAGGACGTAATCAGAAAACGTAGCAGAGGTCAAATCCGGATCGGGCAGCGAGGTACAAAAACAGCAGACAGAAGGGTAGTCAGAAAACACGCAGATGTCAGCACACAGGAATCACAAAACAGAATAGGGCAGACCAGGAGCCAGGAAATCAGAACCATCTCTGGCAGAGGTCAGCAGACAGGAGGGGAACTAAGAAGGGTGTGGTGTCTTCCCATTGGCTGTAGCTGAACACTGGCAACTTCAGCTGGAAGACACATGCCCCCCACAGTCAGCCAGTGGTACTGCAGATCCCAAGATAACCCAGCCCAGTGGATGATCGGAGCCTGCGCCCACCGGTGCCGCTGGCATCGACTCCTTTCCCATCACCAGCACCATCCACGGCAGGAACACGGCGTTGCCTGGCCATTGGAGCAGAAGTCGCTGGAGCGGACTCCGGTGATGACGTAACACAATTAGTGGAAACCAGCTACATCCCTCTACTTTTCCAAGATGTCTTACCAAAGAAGTGTTATGGAAGAATGTTTGAAAAAAAGCCATGAGTTTGACATTGGAACAAGACTACGTAACTCAACCATGCAACATTTCATTGTTCTACTATACCTAAAGCGGTTAGGCTTTACCCATTTTTTCTTATAATATAGTGATAAGTGTGCAGCTTTTTCACTCTACTATATTTATGTGTTTTTTAAGTTAGCACCTAGTTCACACACATTGGTGTTCCAGACAGTCTTTTCACATTAGTATTCAGAAATTCCGAATAATTCAAATGACCCAAATTCTCATGAAACATTAAATTCTTTATTATTTTATTTAGACAAACACACAAGAAAAATATTAAAAAGATGGATAATGATATAAAAATATCCTGGGTTCAACAAGTGTTAATTTTTCTTTTTTTTTTAATATTGTACATGATAAATTCACAAAGGTTCATCGCACACATTTTTTTTGAACACATTTTTTGTGAAGTTGGTCTCTTGCAAAAGTATTCAACCCCTAATCCGCCCGCATCAAGGTCAACTATAATATATAATTTGTGATCTATAGGAAAGTGCTAGTGCATTAGCATACAGCTAAAAAAGAATAAACAATTTGAGAGACCAAAGATACATGAGATGAATGAGGGGTTGAATAGTTTTGTTTAGGGGTGGAAATAATCTGCTTATTCCAATGAATCTATGCAGAGTTATTGTCTCTTAGGCAAGCCATAAAAACTGCATCTGAAAAAAATTCTCTATAAACATGTTGTCACATGAATTGCTGTAAACAAATGCCCAATATACCTATGTATCTACTATATGTTAAGAGTTAACAGAGCAAAGTGCAATCTGCTATATGATTAACAGGAATAATATCACATCAGCATATTACCAGGCAGGCCACATAACATCATGAACACTGATGTGTTTAGAGCAATACTTCTCAAGCAGGTATATTAAGGGTTAACAGAGCAAGATTTAAAGGGACTTTGCATGCTGCGACATCGCAGGCCGATGCTGCGATGCCGAGCGCGATAGTCCCCGCCCCCGTCACAGCAGCGATATCCTTGTGATAGCTGCCGTAGTGAACATTATCGCTCCGGCAGCTTCACATGGACTCACCTGTCCTGCGACCATCGCTCTGGCCGGCGACCCGCCTCCTTGTTAAGGGGGCGGGTGATGCGGCGTCACTGCGACGTCACACGGCAGGCGGCCAATAGGAGCGGAGGGGCGGAGATGAGCAGGATGTAAACATCCTGCCCACCTCCTTCCTTCCGCATATCCTACGGAAGCCGCAGTGACGCCGGTAGGAGATGTTCCTCGCTCCTGCGGCTTCACACACAGCGATGTGTGCTGCCACAGGAGCAAGGAACAACATCGGACTGTCGCGTCAGCGTAATTATGGATTACACCGACGCTGCACCGATGATACGATTATGACGCTTTTGCGCTCGTTAATCATATCATCGAGCCTTTACACACTACGATGTCGCATGCGATGCCGGAAGTGCGTCATTTTCAATTTGACCCCCACCGACATCGCACCTGCGATGTCGTAGTGTGCAAAGCCCACCTTAATCTTGTTGCAGGAGTTAGATTACACCAGTGTGTTACTAGACAAGCCGCATAACATTAAGCCATATACACTGGTGTGGTCCCCCCTTCAAGGGGGGATCTTGGGTTGCTTATGTAAGACTTATATTTATGCTTTGGTTTATCACTGCTCTGTATGACCTGTTTGACACAATGTTGATTTGATCCTTGTACCTGCTTTATAAGTATTGCTGTGACCACACCAGTGTATATGGCTTAATGTTAGGCTATGTGCGCACGTTGCGTAAATACATGCAGTTACGCTGCGCTTTGTAGCGCAGCATAACTGCATGCGTCCTGCGTCCCCTGCACAGTCTATGGAGATTGTGCAGGGGCCGTGCGCACGTGGCGTTTTAGAGCGCAGCGCTTCGGCTACTGCCGAAGCGCTGCGTTCTAGGAAGTGACATGTCACTTCTTCCGTGCGCCTTGCCGGCAGCTCCCGCTCTGTCTATGGCAGGAGCTGCAGGCAGAGCGCATGGAATCGGCTTTTTTTTTTCACTACGGACATTTCTGCAGCGATTTAAAGCGCACATGTGCTCTTCAGATCGCTGCAGAAATTTCTGCAGTGACTGTACGCAACGTGCGCACATAGCCTTTTGCGGCTTGTCTAGTAAAACACTGGTGTAATCTATCTCCTGCAACAAGATTAAATCTTGCTCTGTTAACCCTTAATATACCTGCTTGAGAAGTATTGCTCTAAACACATCAGTGTTCATGATGTTATGTGGCCTGCCTGGTAATATGCTGATGTGATATTATTCCTGTTAATCATATAACAGATTGCACTTTGCTCTGTTAACTCTTAACATATAGTAGATACATAGGTATATTGGGCATTTGTTTACAGCAATTCATGTGACAACGTGTTTATAGAGAATTTTTTCTGATGCAGTTTTTATGGCTTGCCTTAGAGACAATAACTCTGCATAGATTCATTGGAATAAGCAGATTATTTCCACCACTAAACAAAACTATTCAACCCCTCATTCATCTAATGTATCTTTGGTCTCTCAAATTGTTTATTCTTTTTTAGCTGTATGCTAATGCACTAGCACTTTCCTATAGATCACAAATTATATATTATAGTTGACCTTGATGCGGGCGGATTAGGGGTTGAATACTGTTGCAAGAGAACAACTTCACAAAAACATATGTACAAAAAATTTGTTCAAAAAAATTGTGTGTGATGAACCTGTGTGAATTTATCATGTACAATATTAAAAAAAAGAAAAATTAACACTTGTTGAACCCAGGATATTTTTAAATCATTATCCATCTTTTTAATATTTTTCTTGTGTGTTTGTCTAAATAAAATAATAAAGAATTTAATGTTTCATGAGAATTTGGGTCATTTGAATTATTCGGAATTTCTGCTATTTGATGACCCTGAAAATAGTTTGATAAGTTGAAAACACATTAGTATTCAGTTATTTCTGTCTGAGAACTCCACTCATCTGCTATGCTCTGTTCACCACTCTATATAGCCAGGAGCCTATCTGCCCAGACCTGCAGATTTTAGTCGCACATAGAGAGGCATTTACGGTTAGGTTCCCGAATAATAAGAGATTACCTTGTCCCGGTATTCGGGTACAATTCCATTGATCAATACATTTGCTAAATATATCTTCTATTTCAAATATCCTTAGCAGTTATGAATTTTCATTTTTCATGTTTTCAATTTTTTTCCAGTTAGCCAAATATATTTTTCATTGCTCTAATATTCCTATAGCGGTTATGCTTTACCCATAATTCCTTACAATATAGTGTTTAGTGTGCAGCTTTTTGACTCTACTATAGTCAACCATGCAACAAAACATAAAAATTGGGTTGCAGGAAAATAATAGCATGTGTTCTGGACTGATAAGTCAAAATTTTAAACATTTGGCTTTAAAATTGGAACTTTATTTGTCAAAACACTCGAGAACAAAACTAATGAGTTCCTTGCAAGTTTGGGTCTGCAGTTCAGTAAACTAAGTTGGGGATTTGATTTAGTCAAGATTAATAGTGTTACTATTGCTGAGAAATACATCCTACAACCACAGCAAATCTGTGGCTAGTTTTCCAAGATGTTTGGACCAACCTCCCTTCCTTCATAGCTTCATGCAAATTTTACTAGTAGAATTGATGCTTTTATGCTGTTTTGAGGTATATAAAAAAGCAAAAAAGAAAATATCATTACTTACAGCAAGATGGAATTGCAGCTGTATATGGCTCAGGCCAAAAGACTACTACCACTCCAGCAGGATACAGCTAAACCCCCACTAGGTGGAGGCAACACAGGTGCAGGTGGAACCATTCACACGCACTTCCAAATATGGAGGACGTGATGGCTGGATGGTAAAACTGCACACTGGTGGCTTGCATAGAGCACTGTTCACACTGTTTTGAGGGTAGAAGGTGGTCATAGCAAAAATTGGTTTGATTTCAATATCTTATTTTTTTCACTTATTTTGTAGTTTAATAATTAATAAATATAAACAATTGACATTACTGTTCTTGAAAGCATTCTTGCTTTGGAGATATTTTTCCATACTTATTTAAAAATTGGGCACTGTACTTTAAATACAATAATATTTCTTAAATTTTTAACCATATTAAAACTGCAGATCCTTTTTTATCTAGTCTTTACTTATATTACCAGATTTCATACAGAAATTAGAATCAGATTTACACAATTCTGCATGGGATTAATATTAGAATCTTTCAGCTAAATAGGGCATTTGACTATTATAATGTCAGAATTTAGTCCAAATTGTTGCTAATGTTTGATACAGTCAAAACTGCATTAAAAAATTTGTTGTGTGAATAAGTTCTTGGTCTAAATCAGTTTATACTTGAACTTGAATGAAAATCACCATAACAAACTCAGCTGAAATGTTAAGTCTGCAAAGAAAATTAGAAGGGTGCAAACTGTGAATATAAATTACAGAGTGTATTCACAAAGATTTTTGCTCAGGTGAATTGTTTATGTAAACTGTGACATGGGAAACAAACATTCCAAAAGCAATCTGTCAGTAACACTACCCTTGCACAAGCAAAGGCATTATGGAACATGGCAGTGTTAAACATTGTGGAAGACCTAGTGCGCCGATGGGCCAAAATACAGCCTTAATTTGTAAACAATTAGTTTGCATCAGTGCACCAAAGTCTATGGCTCCTTGTATGTTTCTACCTGCCAGTGTCAACCCTGCTTCTTGATTGACAGTGTACACAAAGATTATGCTACGTAATATATCTTCTGCTCTTCACTGTCGGCCAAGAAATGGGGCAGCATCATGAGGAATATTCAAGGAAAAAAAAATCATAGATTACAGTGGCACTGTTATGCTGAGCATTAAATTCGTAAGCCTAATTAGCATTGCAACAAAAGACAAAATTTGTCTGACCTTTGCTGTGGAGGCTATGTAATAGCCATGTTTCATAAAGTTTTACACCATACTATATTGCACTACCTCTATTTGCAAAGGCTTATGCTTACTGACATGGCTCTCTTTAAGGAGTACCTGTCAGCTAGATACTATTTGCTTCACACACTCTTTTGCACAAAAAAAAAATAAGAAGGGCCAATCTAGTGCAAAAAGATTCATGGAGTCAGTTAAGCAAGATAGAAAAGTGTATGAGCTAAGATACAAGTGCATCTCAATAAATTAGAATATCATCAAAAAGTTAATTTATTTAAAAAATTCAATATAAAAAGGAAAATGCATATATTATATAGAGTCATTACAGAGTGATCTATTTCAAGTGTTTATTTCTGTTAAAGTTGTTAATCATGGCTTACAGCCAATGAAATCCCAAGAGTCATTATCTCAGAAAATTAGAATAATTACCACAAAACACTTGCAAAGGCTTCCTAAGCATTTAAAATGGTCCCTTAGTCCCTTAGGTTCAGTAGGCTACACAATCATGTGGGAGACTGCTGACTTGATAGATGCCCAGAAGGAAGTCATTAACACACTTCCCATAGAGAGTAAGCCAGAAGAGGTCATTACTAAAGAAGTTGACTGTTCACAGAATGCTGTATCTAAGCATATTAATTGAAAGTTGAGTGGAAGGAAAAAGTGTGGTAGAAAAGGTGCACAAGCAACTGGGATAACCGCAGCCTTGATAGGAATGCTAAGAAAAGGCCATTCAAAAATTTAGGGAGATTCATAAGCAGTGGACTGCTGCTGCAGTCAGCTCTTAAAGAGCCATCACACACAGAAGTATCCAGGACATGGGCTACAACGGTCGCATTTCTTGTGTTAAGCCACTCATAACCAATAGACAATGCCAGAAGCATCTTACCTGGGCCAAGGAGACCAAGAACTGGACTATTGCTCAGTGGACTAAGGTATTGTTTTCAGATGAAAGTAAGCTTTCCATTTAATTTTGAAATCAAGGTTCCAGAGTCTGAAGGAAGAGTGAAGAGGCACACAATCCAAGCTGCTTGAGGTCTAGTGTGAAGTCTTCACAATCAGTGATGGTTTGGGGAGCCATGTCATCTGCTGGTGGAACTCCACTAAGTTTTATAAAGACAATAGTCAGCACAGCCATCTACCAGGAAATTTTAGAGCACTTCATGCTTCCCTCTGCCGACAAGTTTTTTGGAGTTGGAAATTTTATTTTCCAGCAAGACCTGGCACCTGTCTACACTGACAAAAGTACAAATACGTGGTTTAACAACCACAGTATCACTATGCTTGATTTGCCAGCAAACCCATCTGATCTAAACCCGATAGAGAATATATGGGGTATTGTCAAGAGGAAGATGAGAAACACCAGACGACCAAGGCAGATGAGCTGAAAGTTGCTATCAGGGCAACCTGGACTTTCATAACACCTCAACAGTGGCACATGCTAATCTCCTCCATGCCATGCCACATTGATGCAGTAATTTTTGTAAAAGGAGCCCCGACCAAGTATTGAGTGCATTTATTGTACATACATTTTAATAAGCCAACATTTCTGAGTTTAAAATCATTTTTTCAGTTGGTCTTATATAATATTCAAATTTTCTAATATATTGACTTTTGGGTTTTCATTGGCTGTAAGCCATAATCATCAACATTAACAAAAATAAACACTTGAAATAGATCACTCTGTATGTAATGACTCTATATAACATATGTGTTTCCTTTTTGTATTGAATTACTG
This sequence comes from Anomaloglossus baeobatrachus, assembly GCF_048569485.1. NCBI lineage: Eukaryota > Metazoa > Chordata > Amphibia > Anura > Aromobatidae > Anomaloglossus > Anomaloglossus baeobatrachus. Next base: position 173,356,955 of record NC_134353.1, read on the forward strand.
AAATAAATTAACTTTTTGATGATATTCTAATTTATTGAGATCCACTTGTATTTACACAGGATGACAAGCTTTTATTGGGTAAGAGATTAATGCACATTCTATTTATTTCATAAAGCCAATACTTCAAAACATGGCTCTGCAGCAATATTCTCAAGACAGATATCATTCCAGAAGAACTATGATATCCATAGTGTATACTGAATAATTTGCTGTATGCATATCAAGCCAAATTTAGTTCTGACGGTCCATATTAAATTGACTAGATAAAGCTACCCGGCAATGTGTTCATTTGGGAATTCTGAAATCCTATTTAAATATCTAGATAGCAATATCTGTAGGGTACAAGTTCTCATTAAAAAGACTTATACAAGACATGGGTGGACATTTTCCCAATGAAGAAGACAATTTTCTAATAATAAAACATTCCATTAAAAGCATTACCATGTATAATCTTTTGTATCTAAACTTAAGCAGTATAATGATATCTGCTGATTGGAAAACTTTCCATTGCTGAATTATGTCTCACTAATTTAAACATTGGAAGGCAAAATGCAGTTCTTTATTTTAACATCCATTGTCTCAGAAATTGAAAACAAGCACAAAGTCAGTGGTTAGTGAGTAGTCATGAGCGAACTCGTGGATATTCGTGTTTGCAAAACCAGCACAGAAAAAAATCAAGTTTGGCAGCCAAACTTGACTCTGACGTAAAATGTATGCATTATAAAATGGTGTTAATAAAGGCTTTGGGGGCTGAAAAAGAAAAAAAAGAGTAGCGATGGGCAAAACCCGTGCACTGATCCTGGGCTCAGAGTTCAGAGAACTCTTGGTACCTATCTGTATCCAGCAAGTAAATAAAAATAAAGGAAAAAAAAAAGAAATAGGGAAAAGTAGATGCGTTATACTTACTAGTCTTCTGCGCGACTGTAACAATACTTCTGGGACCGCTCATACTACTTCCGGGGGTGCTCATTATCCTTCATACATATGCACCGGCGTCCATGATAGATTGCAGTCAGACCGCACGCCCACCCTGTGTAACAGCGTATCTGTCTGCTTGCAATAGCAGACGCTGTGTGTCCCTATCGTGGTAAAAAAATAAAAAATATAAAAAAATTGCTGTAGGGTCCCACATATAAAGTATAAGGCTACAGGCTGCAGCCCCCAGCTATGTGCTTATCTTAGCTGGTTATCAAAATTAGAGGGAACCCATGCAACTTTTTATAAAAGATTTAAATAAATAATTGTAAAAAACAATGTGTGCCCCCCCTCTGTCGATACCCAGCCATAATAAAGCCCCCTGCCTAAAAATAGCAGCCTGCAGCTGCCCAGGATTGTAGCATCCATTAGATGTAACAATCCCGGAACTTTACCTGGCTGATCCTGATTGCCCTGGTGTGGCAGCAATCAGGGTAATAAGGGGTTATTACAGCTCACAGCTGCCATTAAGCCCTATATTAGTAATGGGAGGACTTCTGTGACAGCGTCTGTGATTGGTTGAAGTCATAAATGCTGTTTGCATCCCTATAGTGGTGTAAAAATAAATAAATTAAAAAAATGATGTAGGGTCCTTCATATATTGATACCCAACTGCGGCTTTCAGCTATGTATGTTATCTTGGCTGTGTATCAAAGTATGAGGGACCTCAATCAGCTTTGTTGAAATTATTTAAATAAATAATTTAAAAAAATGACATGTGGTCCCCCCAATTTGATACTCAGCTAAAATAAAGCCGAAAGCTTGAGGCTAGTATTCCCAGGCTGGGGCGGTCCATGGTTATAGATGCAACAATTCTGACCCTTTGCCCAGCTCATCCAGAATGACCTGGTGCAGGTGTTAATGACAGCTTTCCTTTGTCAAAAATCACTGCTGCTACTAAGTCCTGTATTAGTAATGGAAAGCCAACTATGAAATGGGAAAAATCATTTATTTTAAAGAATAAAAACACTCTCCTTCTTCAATTTATTAACCCCTAAAACACCCAGGTCTGATGTACGCCACACCATGGTGTCCCACGACAATCCCGGCTCTGCTACATACTGAAGTTGCAGTACACAGGCACATTGGAAAACATGATTGCTTGCTGCGGCTTTAGGCAGACACTGACTGAGCCACCACTGTGAGCAATGACATCACTTAGATTACCTGCGGTCAGAGCTGGAGGTTCCCATAGTACCCTAGCTGTAACTCACCTCACCTCAGGTGAAGTTATTGAATTCAATAAGACCTACATCTCCTAGTATCTTTTTTTGCCAAGAGATGCAGATTTGGTGCTCGAATTTGTCCACTACAGTGCTGCAACAATACTGCATCTCCTGGCAAAAAACCCCATAAAACATCAAAATGCAATGTGGTTTTGATGCGATTTTTTTTGTTAAGAGATGAAGACTTGGTGCAGGAATTTGATGTATAAACTCCTGCATCAAATCTATCTGCAGCTCCTGGCAGAAAACTGCAACCCCCCACCCCTTCTCAGTAGTTTTGATGCCATTTTGGAGCAGTTTTCTGCCAGAAGATGCAAATTTGGTGCAGAAATCTGCTGCAGACATTTCTGTACCAAATCTACATCTCCTCACAGAAAACCAAACCTAAACTGCAATTGTTTTGTCAGGAGATGCAGATTTGGTGCAGGTATTAAAGGTATAATTTCCAGCACCAAATCTGCATCTCCTGGCAAAAAAACACTTGCGATTTTCTTCCAGCAGATGCAGGTCTCATTAAACTTAATGAATTGTGGCATCTAGTGGATGTGAGAATTTTAGGTGGCTATGGCCTGCTATTTTAAGTCTTGGAGGCCCAATAATCATGGACCTCCCAAGCCTGAGAATACTAGCCCCCAGTTGTTGGCTTTATCTTGGCTAAGTTGTTTAATTTAAAAAAGCTGCATGGGGTTCCTCATATTTTGATACATAGCCAAAATAACGTGAATGATTGGGGGCTGCAGCTTGTAGCCGTCTGCTTTTTCTGGTTATCAATATATGGGGGACCTTAAGTCTTTTTTTAATTTATTTATTTTTACACTCCATTAAGGGACCCAGGCAGCCACTGTGAGGTAACCAATCAGAGATGCCAGCAGTCTGTCAGCAACCAATCACAGACGCTGTCACAGATGGTGGGTGGGGGAAACAGTGAATATGTATGAGATGTAATGAGTGGACCCAGAAGCAGTGTGGCAGCCACACCTGTGGTGACTGGTAAGTATGTCATGCTTTAATCATTTTGCTTCTTTTTTTATTATCTCAGTGACCGAACCTGAAAAGGAACTTGACATACAGGTAAAAGTCTGTGTTCAGGTCTGGGACCCAGACACCTGATGTACTATGCGAATCCTGAACTTTACAGTGCAGGTTTGCTTATCCTTACTAATGAATCCACAAATTAGTTTAAACTCATAGACTTATTCATTGATGATTAATTATACATTTTTGCAATCTTCATCAAATTAACTTCGGCAACGGTTGTAAATGTGTGAATACACAAAAGTTTCCCATTCTCTTTAATTTAATTTTACTATAATTTTTTAAAAAACTCCTAGCCCGGACCCATAGGTAAAATTCACAGTTTTTGTGTTGTCATAGGAAAATTATAATAGGGCCCAACATTTCCATGTGACATTATAATACTTGAGTCTGTATAAGTGGCACAAGGACAATTGGGAACTCTTAGGTGTTATAGCATAGTGGTGACTGTTATCTTTGTACTCTTACATCAAGTCACAGGATTTAATCCCCCAACATTTATCAGTGATTTAGAAGATTGGGCAGTATAGATGGTCCTACCAATGAAGAAATTGTTATACTGCATACCTTTCAGCTAAATTGAACAATCTTCCACCAATGAGTTTAACCACTGTGAATTTATGAGCCGTTCGGATGTGGGTTTGAGGCAAACAGAGGAACAACCTTAATTTAATTCTATCAGGATAATTACACTGTCATAAACCACTCCAGAAAAGAGAAAAACAGCCTTTTTTCAACATAAAGTAACAGAAATGAAAACATCTGTATATAGCTCTGTGGGATGAGACCACACAGGATTTCTCACTAAGATTCCACATGAGGTGTTCCAACCTCACACACAGACAGCTATGAGACTACTGGTCTCAATTTGAAGATATGTACCACGCCCTAAAGATGGTGTGGGAACAGCCAGACCCGCCCATCTCTACGGTTGCTCGTAAAGCCCGGCCCTGGCATGCCGTAATAACTTTGTTAGAACAAGGTCTATGAGAGCTTGAATCTGGGATTACATCGCAGAGGATAACCACCTCTGCAATAGATACCTTCATCGACTACATGTCCGGTAGCCATCTTACACCACATTAATTTTTATGTGGTTAAAATAAGAGTATGGATAATAGCCTCTTCATTAGGTGCAGTTTTGATATACTCACATGACCAAGATACTGTTTTTGCTAAAATATTTAGGTAAATTTGAATTATAATAAAAATTGTTTTTGAGGTCACTATTTTCTCAACATTTCATGGACAATGGAGAACATGGCTCATTTTGCATGTTATCCGGACTGGGCCAATGTACAGTGTGTTGCATCCATCTGTAGTTTACTGATGGTATATTCATATTTTTATATTTGCTATGAATTGTTTGACTGCTTTAACTCTATTTTTCCACAAATACAGTGTAAATCTGCATTTTGTCAGTGGAGCTAACTCTTTTTAAAACATACTTTTTTATGTTCTCATGATTAAATATTATAGACCAAACTGCTAATCCCTTTTCCCCTGTTCTTTCCAGGATTCACATTCAATCAAAGCTTGTCAAGAATGTTCTTTGTCCTTCTGCTTGTCTTGTTTGGAAACACAACATGTCCAGTCAGCAATTAGATAACTCAGAAAACATTATTTCATTCTGTCATTCCAGGGAATTTAATTATCCCCTGCTCTACTTACTATAATCTTTTCACAATGTGAATGCAGCTCTCGTATCCTCACCGTCTGTGAATGTCACCCACAATATAGCTTGCTTTTCTCATACAGATTCCCTTATCTACTCCACACTTTCCTCTATATAAATGTTCACTTTTTGGTTTATTTAAAACACAATGCTTCTGACAGCATGATACAAGGGTACAATAATGGAAATGATTGCTGCAGCTTCTGCTGCCACAGCAGCTTAGGGAACGACTTGTTTTTACTGAACCTTTTTCAAACTTTGCTAAAACTGCAGCAAAAGCTTCTGCTGATTCTGCTTATATAAGCTAATGCTTGCAACATATCTGTATTGCACTTATTTTCATTTTTTAACTGGGTATTTAAATATTGTTAAAGGTGTTCTGTGCTTTACATTTTGAGTTGATTTCCATAACAAAACATTATATATTTTAATGTGGTTCACTATACAAGATTGCAAGGACATAAGTTGGATACAAGTATATATAAGACCTCCTTCACATGTCCGCATTTCCAGTATATGTGGTTTCCATTTTTTTCCAATACCACAGGTGATCCTTATATTATTATGGTGGTCTTCACATGTCCATGTTCTTACACAGAGACATGGGAATCTTTTTGTGTAGTACGAATGACATGGGCCAAAAAAAGTCTATGGGTCCATGACAAACATGTACATCACACGGACTACATCCATTTGTAATCTGTGTGCTCTATGTGATTAACATCACAAAGTTTAGGAAAAGCTTTGTAATATAATTGGCTAATGATTAGGGATGAGCGGTCTTGTGGAAGGTTGGGTTCACTGAATTCATATGGACTTTAGGTAAAAGTTTTCTTCTGAACCCGGACTTGACCTGAACCTGACCCCGGATCCCGAACCATAAGATGGCTCCAAATTGGTCATAGTAAAGACTAGTGTGCTGCAAGAGGAAGCAAAATGGGGTAAGAGAAGGAACATTGTCCTGCAAACAGCTGTGAATAGGGAATACATAGAAAATAATGATGTTGGGTCCCCCCAATTTTTTATAAACAGCAAAGGTAAAGCAAACAACTAATCAGAAATTCTATACTTGCTGCTGACCAAGAGTGGCCCATGTAGCCTCATTCTCAAAACAAGGCTCCACAGGATTCAATTAGATTTGTGGGATATTGCACTATTGGATTGCATCAGAGCTTCAAACCTTTTTTTTAAGTTATTAAATTGATTAACGAGGGAGAGTGGGGGTTTCTTTATTCAAATAAACTCTTTTGTTCCTAATTTAACTGTATACTTATCAGGTTAGTAATTTGGGTGTCTAATAGACACATCTCCATTACTAACCCCTGGGCTTAATGCCACCTGTCAAAATGTAGCGGACATCACCCCCAAAAGTATTCTGATTGCCACCACACCAGGGCAAAGTGCTAGAATTAAAGAATCTATTAGATGTTCCACTTCTGGAGCGACTGCAATCAGCTATTTTTAAGCTGTGAAGGGCCAAACAGCCACAGACCCTCCTACCCTGATAATACCAGCCCCCAGCTCTTTGCTTTACCTTTATTGGTTATCAAAAATAGGGCAGAGCACAACCAATTTTTTTAAATAATTTATTTGAATAATATAAAAAACAACAGGGACTCATATCTAATTTTGACAACCAGCCATGGTAAGGCTGCCAGGTAGGATTGCAGCCCGAGATTGTCTGCTTTATTAGCGCTTGTTATCAAAAATAAGTGGGAGTCAACTTCTTTTTTTCTATTTAGTCCTTATCCATACTTGTTTGCAGTGTAGCTGCCCCCGTTTTAATTTCTTTTGCAGCCCTCTAGCCCTTATTACGAATAATTTACAGCCTACAAAGGTCAGGTCTGTGCTGACTTATAAGGGGTAAGGGGTCCAGGGTTAAGTCTGGGTCCCAAACTAAACTTTTATTTAAACCCCGGTCAAACCTGGCCATCCATGCGTCCACTCATCATTACTGACTACTAAAGATGAGTGAGCCTCTAGAGGCTGGAGTTCAGTTCGTTGAACGGAGGCCGCGTTCGAGTTCGGTTCAGCGAAACATTCGACACAAACAAATAACACATAACAAATATTATAAATGTACACATACAGTTAATAAACATTCCATAACACTTACCTGTCCCCGTGATGCGTCCTGCACTCTGTCTCCCGCCGCTTTTACTTCTGATAATCGCTGCGTCCTCCCCGTAACCAGCACTGATGAAAGGATCTATCGTGATCTATCGTGATGTCAAAATAGCATGTGACCAGTCACGTGTCTATTATCTCATTGGCTACAGACTGGTCACATGGCTAGACGTCATACTAGGTCCTGTTATTGCATCTCTCCGGTATGCGGTTCACGTTTGTGTATCTCCGTGTACCAGCGACATGCTCTGGCACACGGTCGACTCCCCGTTCTGCTTCCCCATTCCGTTATTCACTGGCTGCCACAGCCGGTCAATAACGGAGATCACCGTTGCTATAGCAACGCGCCTGTCAGCAGCGATGCCATATTTTTGTATGCTAGCCAGGTACAGCAGGCACCTACGGGCTGCCCCCAACCCCCAGCTTCCTATTTGTACCCGGCTGGGAACCAAAAATATAGGGAAGCCCGTTTTTTTAATTATTTCATGAAATAATTAAAAAACAAATGACGTGGGCTTCACCATATTTTTGTGTCCAGCCAGGTACAACTAGGCAGCTGGGGATTGGAATCCACAGCACAGGTTGGCCTGAGCTTTCTGGGCCCCTCTGCTGCGAATTGCATCATAGAAGCGCCATCTTCTGGTGCTGTATCCAACTCTTCCAACTGCCCTGGTGACGGGTGGCTTGCTGGGTAATAATGGGGTTGGGGCTAGCTGTATATTATCAACTGGCCCTAAGCCTGAAATTCATGGTGTCACGCCAATATTAGACATGGCCACCATGAATTTTTAGTACCGTTAAAAAAACCCCACAACACACAGAAAAATATTTTTATTATAAATATAACACAACACAATTAGGGACTCCATCTTTATTGAAATAAAGAACCCCCCTCCGCAGTAATCCTCGGTCAAGGGTCCTGCGCCGTACAATCCGGATCCAATATCATCTGATCGGTTGGCTGGGAGGCAAAGCAATCAGATGATGTGTCAGGTTAAGGGGTCTGAATCACATGACACAGCAGCTGACTGTATAAACGGCTTTCATACAATTAGCTGATGCATCCCTCCAAAAAAGCAAAGACAAACTACACACTTCAGTGCAGACTCCTGTCCGACGGCATTAGCTGATAGCTTAGCCGGCCGGGTGGTAAAGAGCCGGCCACACCGCTCGACTTATAGTGTCAGCTGATTCCGTCAGGTGACCGTATCAGCTGATCATCGCCAGGTCTGAGAAAGAGAGAGATTGAAAGAAGAGAGAGAGAAAAAAGAGAGAGAAAGAAGAGAGAGAGAAAGAGAGAAAGAAGAGAGTGAGAAAGAGAGAAAGGAGAGAGAGAGAGAAAGAGAGAAAGGAGACAGAGAAAGAGAGAAAGAGAGAAAGAAGAGAGAGAAAGAAGAGAAAGAGAGAAAGAAGAGAGAGAAAGAAGAGAAAGAGAGAAAGAAGAGAAAGAGAGAAAGAAGAGAAAGAAGAGAAAGAAAGGAGAGAGAGAAAGGAGAGAGAGAAAGGAGAGAGAGAGAGAAAGAAGAGAGAGAGAAAGAGAGAGAGAAAGAAGAGAGAGAGAAAGAGAGAGAAAGAGGAAAGAGAGCGAGAAAGAGGAGAGAGAGAGAAAAGGGAGAGAAAGAAGAGAGAGAGAAAAAGAGAGAAAGAAGAGAGAGAGAGAAAGAGAGAAAGAAGAGAGAGAGAAAAAGAGAGAAAGAAGAGGGAGAGAGAAAGAAAGAAAGAGAGAAAGAAGAGAGAGAGAAAGAAGAGAAAGGGAGAAAGAAGAGAAAGAAGAGAAAGAAGAGAAAGAAAGGAGAGAGAGAAAGGAGAAAGAGCAAGGAGAGAGAGAGAAATAGAGAGAGAAAGAGGAGAGAGAGAGAAAAGGTAGAGAAAGAAGAGAGAGAGAGATAAAGAGAGAAAGAAGAGAGAGAGAAAAGAGAGAGAAAGAAGAGAAAGAGAGAAAGAAGAGAGAGAGAAAGAGAGAAAGGAGGGAGAGAAAGAGAGAAAGAAGAGAGAGAGAAAGAGAGAAAGAAGAGAGAGAGAGAAAGAAGAGAAAGAGAGAAAGAAGAGAAAGAAGAGAAAGAAGAGAAAGAAAGGAAAGAGAGATAAAGGAGAGAGAGAAAGGAGAGCGAGAGAAAGAAGAGAGAGAGAAAGAGAGAGAGAAAGAGGAGAGAGAGAGAGAAAAGGGAAAGAAAGAAGAGAGAGAGAGAAAGAAGAGAGAGAGAAAGAGAGAAAGAGAGAGAGAAAGAGAAAAAGAAGAGAGAGAAAGAGAGAAAGAAGAGAGAGAGATAAAGAAGAGAAAGAGATAAAGAAGAGAAAGAAAGGAGAGAGAAAGGAGAGAGAAAAAGGAGATAGAGAAATGAGAGAGAGAGAAAGAGAGAGAGAGAGAGAGAGAAAGGGAAAGAGAAAGAGAGAGAGAGAGAGCAATGCAGGCTCATTTCGTGAACTGGTCCGATTTTAGAGGTGTGTCCCGTGGCTCACAGCTGATGTCCGGCTCCTCCCCTCAGTGCATAATTAAATTATAATTATAAATATATTATAAATATATTATAAATATAATTTAAAATTAAAGTAAAAAAAAAAGATCTTTACCGGGACTAGAACTCACAACCTAATGCTTCCTAGGTGACCACTCTATCCACTCAGCTACTGACTCTATTGATAAAGATAGGCAGTAATTTGGTAATCTTGAAGTCTGCATTGCTGGAGTCTCTGGTGACCGAGCGATTCACTTCATTGCTACGTGAAGCTGATACAGAGCACTCGTGTTCTGTAACAGAGCTGACAGTGTCGTGTGGATTACGTCGGATCTGGAGGGGTATTTGTGGATTTTAATAAAATGGTGAAACAGGTTTTTTTTTGGCTTTTATTCCAAATAAAGGATTTTTAGATGTGTGTGTTTATTTACTTTCACTTTCAAGTTGATCATGGATGGTGTCTCGGGGAGACGCCTGGCATGATTAACTCTTTATTACCTCGATTGCCACCGCACCAGGGCAATTCGGGATGAGCTGGGTAGAGTCCCCCTGGACTATCGCATCTAATGGATGCGGCTATTCCGGGCGGCTGCTGGGTGATATTGTTAGGGTGGTGGGCTCCCGATAATGTGGTGCTCTCCATTCTGACACTACCAGCCTCCAGCCGTGCGGCTTTTTCCTGGCTGGTATCAAATATGGGGGAACCACATTTTTTTGTTTTTATTATTTATTTATTTATGTTACTGCACGATATAGACCCGCCCACCGGCGGCTGTGATTGGTTGCAGTGAGACTGCTGTCACTCAGTTTGGGGACGTGTCTGACTGCAACCAATCATAGGCGCCGGTGGGCGGGGAAAGCACGGAATAACTAATTGACTAATAAAGCGGCAGCCATTTTCTAAAGAGGAAAAGACGCCGCAGATTTGTGACAGACGTGGAGTGAGACGCCCGTGATCGGTGAGTAGGAAAGTGAGAGGGATTGTGCTGGGGACGCAGGATGCATGCAGATAGCAACATGTGCACATAGCCTTACTGTGAAAAGCCACGTTTATGGTGATCGAACCGTTCTCAAACCTAACATGAAATTGGCGAATCTCGAACATCACTCAACTCTACTGACTATTACAAGGTGGGTCTCTGGCCATATTCTCACCCCCCCCACTCTACTTGATTGACAAGGCTTTCCCTATATAAACATGTAGGGAGATGAGGAAAAGCCAGCTGTGTACATGCTGTGCTTGAATCACCTGAAACAAATAGTCCATGGCTGGCTTTCCAAACTTTCTTTTCTCTGAAATGCCACAGCGCTTCAGAGCAAACTCAAACTTGCTTCCATTGTGCAGCCAGACTCGTATTTATGCTACCTGTGGTTTTGTAAGCTCAAGCCTAATAGCAAGTTTGGTGAGCATGGTGGCTCAGTGTTTAGCATTGCTGCTTTGCAGCACTGGCATTCTAGGTTCAAATCTACCCAGCACATCTGCAAGGAGTTTGTATGATTTCTGTGTGCTCTGATTTCCTCCAACACTTCAAATACATAATGATAGGGAACTTAGTTTATGAGCCCCAATGGGACAAGTGATGATAATCTCTGTATAGTACTGTGGAATATGACAGAGCTATATAAGCAATATAATACAGAAATAAGTTCCCTTTACCCAGCTCTGCACTATTTGTAATCATGGTAGTTTTTAGTATTAAAGGGAAATAAAGTGTTAAGTGTTAGACAAGTTTTCATTTGGTTGGTGCATGGATGATGTATAACATTGTTGAAATCTGGCTTTCTTCCAGTCCTATAAATAAATTGTTTGGAGAATGGAAATTCAGTTTGTGTCAGAGTGAACACAAGTCAGATTGCAGTGCTGAGTAATCAATGTTTTTTTACCTGACGCAGCAATCCCTTGTGGGTTTATCAGTTCTAAATTTGCACTGAGAGAGCTGAAAAAGCTCTCAGGAGCCTCTGGAAAAGTATTGACCTGTAAAACATTCCATCTTGCTAGTAAACAAATAAATAAATTAAGATGTAGTTAAACAAGGCTACGAGGCTCTGTATGTGATGAGAACAGAGGATACTAATTCTACTGGGGGGTAAGGTTGATGATGCTTAAATGACTATACCATGCAGATATAAATACATGTAAACTGCATAATATCTGTACAGCTATTACTAGTTTATGTGCTAATTAGGGTAACAACAGTTGGAGTCTAAAGCTGCCATACCATTTAACATTCTGTGCAGAATGACCCAATTTACTTTGGCAGGGAGTTGTAATGGTAGAAACCTTTGTAAAATTAACCATGTTACAAAAACTCAAAACAGAAAATTATTCACAGCAGAAATGCCATTGCCTTGGTCCTATAAACCATATTACTGGAAGTTATTAACTTTCTGATTCACTGTTTCTATGAAAAGCAAAGGACGTGGTCCATTCATTGCCTGTTGTTTGCAAAAAGAAGGGATTTACATGATTCAACAGCATTATAGCATTCTATGATGCTGTTAGATTGGGTCATGCCTGTTTACATGGAATAAGGGGCACAGCAGAGCAATATGACGCAGCAGAGCATGTCACTTTTTTCTTTTGGAATCCAAAATAAAAAAATCTCTAAATGTCACTTAAAGTACCACCTGCAGTTGTGTCTACCTATTTAAATTCCCTGTCTAACACTCCCTTTATTGCATTAGATACATAAAGAAGTCTTTAGAAAAAGGATTTCTAATGTCTGTTTATGATACACAAGTGAACCCTTTGACTAGTTGATGAGACATTAGTTTCTGCAGACTAGTTAGCCCATTTAGCATGTTAACCACCTCCTTGTGAGGAATAACATGATTCCCAAGAGCTGGCATAATTGCCAGTTATCTACAAATCACTGGAAATGTATTGGAAACCAGTTATATGCATCCCAGGTTCAGAGACAAGCCCTGCACATGATCTTCTGATGTGCCCACGAGGGTCTGGAGGATTACGCGTCACCGGGCCAGTATATGGGGGATTGGGATGTTACAGCGGCCAGGTGAATAAATATGGAGGGGTTATTTACAGGGGAGAATTTGTAACGCCACCTGTGGTTTGCGGCTAATATAGGAGCCGCTGCTGTGGTAGGTGTCCTCTGGGGCAGTTGGTAGCGCAGCTCAGTTGGTGCAGCTCTTCACAGGCAGAGGTCAGGCCTCAGGGATGTTGGGAGTAGTAGTTCCCTGCTGCTGTGCAGCTAAGGCGAGGTTAGGGCACTGGAAGGACTGGACAACACAGAGGTTGCAGTTAAAGTTCTTTACTCACTGAAATGTCACCGCTTTTGGCGTGCCGGATCCCACTGTCATGGGCTCCAGCCGATCCCGGATAGTTTGGAGGTCAGAGCCGGTGTTTCTCTCTGTGAGTCCTTCCTCCTTGCACTGTGATGTACGGGTCCCTGCAGTTTGAAGCTATGCTGAGACCCTCTGCCTTGTATTGGCTCCGGACCTGTCCCGTATGGCAGGCAGCACGAGTCCTTTACTGATGTCGATCTTTTGTCACGGCTCCTGACTCTAGTATGCAGCTGTGCTCCATTGCATTTTGTGTGGGCCAAAAGACCTGAAATCCTCTGCCCTGCGGATTCTGCTGGAGGGATGTGCAGTACCCACCCAGCCTTGGGTTCCGCACCTTGTTTTATGCACTCGATCCTGAGGGAGCTATGGCGCAGCTCTCTCCTCAGCGACCGTGTTCTCTACCTGCCTCACTTGTTCCTTGTCTAAGCTTAACTGTGTGAATGTGTCTGTCACCTTACATCCCAGTCTCTAGCTCCTCCCCACGGGTAGCTGAACTAGTGGACAGGAGGTCCACTACTTTTTTATGGCCACCCCCCAGATCCCTACCCTTACCCTGTCCCAGTGGGAGGGCAATAAACTGTGTGTGTTGTGGATTGTGGTGGTTACTGGCAAAGACCTCTTCCTTACCTGGGATGAATACTGCACCTCTGGTGAGGCGCAGTACCCTGTGTCGACTGAAGCTTCAGGGGCGCCACAATTCAATGTGAAAGAAAGCTGTTTTTCTACATCTCCAATCATGCTCTGTGCACCTCACTGAAACCTGGATGTGTACACCTGGTTTTGGAAGCTCAATGATGTAAGTGAACAAAGCCACATGCATTCGAGTGATTTGCAAAGAGTTGGCGATGATGCTGGCTCTTATAAATCATGTTATCATGTCCATTTGGGTGTGATAACATGCTAAGTGGGCCAACTAGTCTGGGGAAACTAACGCCCCATAGGCTAGTCAAAGAGTTAATTTGCATATCATAAACAGATTTTAGAAATAATTTTCTACAAATCTGCTTATGTGTTTAACGTAATAAAGGGACTGTTAGGCAGGTAATTTAGATAGGTAGAAACCTATGAAATAAAAAGTAAATTGATGTTTACGATTTAAAGGGGTATTCCCATCAACAATATCCTATCCCAGTATGTAGTAGGTATAATAATAATAATAAGTTGAGCAAACACCTACAATTAGAAATATAGTATATTTCTCCTGATTAGCTATGTCTCTTTCCCCATGTGCAGGGCATTACAGCTTAGGTGCTCATGGTTACAACCACTCACAATGACAGTTGGCTAGTTGCTCGTTGTCACAACCATGAATATCTAGGCTAGTTTAATGTCCTACACATAAGCAGGCATAGCTAATCAAGAGAACTATACTACATCTTTAATTAGCGGTATTTACTATTTTAAATATTATTATTATTATAACTACTACATATTGCGGTATGATCTTGGAGATGGGAATTTTCCTTTAACCTCTTTACGATCAAGAATCGTACCGAGCCTGTGGTATTCTCTGCACATGTCTGCTGATCTGGTTAGCAGACATATGTGGCTAACTGTCACAGGTGGATCAGCGATCAACCCTTGCCTCTTAACCCCTTAGAGCACACTGTCAATCACTAACATTGTGAATTAAAAGACTGCGATGGGGTCATTCCCCGCTGCCATCGGCAGCCCTGTGATGTGATCATGAGACACTAATGTGTTGTCACAGTAGGTGCAGGGTCAGTTGAGAACCCCTTGCCATGACTCACTTCCTGTGAGAGCTGACATAGAGCGCCAACACTCACAGGAAATGAGTATTTCTGCTAATCAGAGCGATGCTACTCTGTTCAGCAGAAATGCACAGGTGATCAGACAGAAAAAAAATTAAAATGTAAAAAAAAGATTTAAAAAAATATGAAAGAATAAAAAAAACCCTTAAAGCTCAAATAACCCCCTTTTTGCTCCATTGGATATAAAACCGTTAAAAAAGAGAAAATTACACATATTTGGTATCACTGCATTCAGAAATGCCCGATCTATCAAAATATCATTTGATCGGATCAGTACACGGCGTAGCATGAGAAAAATTCCAAATGCCAGAATTACAATTTTTGGTCGCCACAACATTTCTGTAAAATGCAATCACAGGCGATCAAAACAGCGCATCTACACAAAAATAACATAATTAAAAACATCAGCTCAAGACACAAAAAATAAGCTGTCACTGAGCCCCAAATCCCAAAAAATAAGAATACTACGGGTCTCGGAAAATGTTGACGAAAGCATGATTCTTTTTTTGGATCAAGTTTTGAATTTGTTTTCAACCACTTAAAGTAAAAGTATACATGTTTGGTGTCTATGAACTCACATCAACCTGAGGCATCATACTGACATGTCAGTTTTACCATAAAGTGAAAACGGTGAATTTAAAAGAAAAAAAAACTATTGTGGAATTTCACTTTTTTTCCCTATTTTTACACATTTGGAATTTTTTCTTGTTTTCTAGTACACTATATGGTTAAACTAATGGTTTAATTCAAAAGTACAACTCGTCCTGCCAAACATAAACCCTCATAGAGCAATATTGACGGAAAAATAAAAAAGTTATGGCTCTCGTAAGAAAAGGTAGATAAAACAAAAATGTAAAACGTAAAATCTCATGGGGTGCAGGGGTTAAGAAAAAGTAAAGCCCAATGCACTTCTATTTCTTCATGACTATGGATTTTTCTGAATGAAGCCATGTTATAACCATATTTTTGAGCTTTAAAAATTCATAATTTACACTATAATTCAAACTTTAACTTTTTGGTGCATCTCGCAAAATATTTATCATTTAGAATTAAACTTTCCATTGATCTTAATTGTGATGTAATACAATATTTCTAATTTTTTGAGGGGGGAGGGTGGTATATTTACTAGTTATCTCAGTTTGCGCCTGTTCAAACTTGTCTTATCCTTGGAGGTGCTGGTCAGCTTTTTTATATTTGAAGTACACTCCCTTCTGACTTTGCACTCCTTCCATTGGACTAGGGTGTTTTTAATTGGATCCTGTCAGCCCTTAAAAGTAGGCTGTCAGCCCAGGTAGAGGCATGCAAGGTTAGGGTCCAAAAATGGGGTATGCTTTGTCTCTGGCTATTGAGCTCTCATGACTTGGCCAATTTGTGCTCTAAGAACCTTATTTATTAGCACTGTTTCTATAGCAGTAATGCAATCTCATATATTTAATTTTTAATTATTATAGTATTTCAGAGTGCAGATGTTTTTTGGGGGATAATATATTATGACTGATTACAGCAGTTAATTGATGCAAGGAGGCATAATTAGATCTTCATGAGGGTGGATAGAATTTGCTTCTTTATATATGCTGGTTTGCTCTTTGTTTGGGTGAATCAGCATCCTGGATGTCTCCATGTTCGTCATCACTTGTCTTTGTGACACAAATGTGTTTCTCTTAGCCCCCTTCACACATCAGTGATTCCGGTACATATGTTGCCGTTTTTATACGTACTGGAGTCCCAAATACACGCAGACCCATTAAAATCAATGGGTCTGTGCATATATTAGTGATTTCTCTCTGACTGTGTGTCTGTGCAGCGCACACGCATTTCTGTTTGTTTCGCATGGAGACAAGTCCATTTTTTTCAGCATAACTGATGTCACATAGAACAAACAGTGGTGTGATCGGTTTGAAATGTACCAGATCGTGTATCATGTCTGTGAAAAAAAATACTTTTCTATACTCTTCTGTCTCCAGTGATGATGTCTTAGGCTTTGCTGTCTCCTGCTTCAGGGCCTGCTGATTATGCTAATTGCATATTTACTGCACCATGGAGCCGGAAGCACATGTGACCACAGTGCTGGAGACATCAACACCACGGACAGAAGTGGCGTGGACAGGTGAGTATAAAGCTCCTGATCTCTGTGTGCTATCATGGATAGCAGATGGAGAACACACTTGTGACAAAATCACAGCACACGGAGGGCCATATGCAAACGTATGGCAGAGAAAATACCTTTAGGAGGTTGAAAAGCTTCCAAGACAGCAAAAATACATTTTACAGTGCAGCACTACTGTTTTGGCATAGCCATTAGCTTCCCAGACTAATGACATAAGAAATATGGAGGTGGATGAGAGAAAGGTGTAGAGCTGGTGCTCTCACACACCTGCCACTACAGACAAGAGACAACTTTTAAATCTATCTTGTAGCCTCGACATTCAAAATCCTTTCAGGCAGACAGCAGTTCAGTAGCATCAATTGCCTCCCTCCCTGAGAGCCTTAAAAGAGCAGGGAGTTAAGGTACATTCAACCCTCTGGATGTGGCTTGGCATTTAAAAGTGAAAAATCTAGAGATGCTTGACAGACAAGCGTAGGCATCTTGCTCCCAGAAGACTGGCACTAGAGACCAAAACCAACTTGGAGATGTTACTTGGAGTCTCCACATTTCCAAAAATAAGTGGAAACAACAGGAAAAGTGGCAACAATTGGCACAGACTAAAATTAGTGGAAAGCCGCAACATGGATGCTTGGGATCGGCAGAATAACAAGGCCTGGACCAACATTTCTACCTTCACGAGAGACAGCAAGAGGACAAACAGGTGTAGGTTTCTTGCTCAAAAAACCATGACACTACCTGCAAACGATAACTTGGAGACCCAACCTTTTTCAAAAATTAAGGTAAGACAGCAGGAAAAGTAGAAACAATTGGCAACCACTACAAATAGCCTAACAAAAAAAACATGACAGTGTGGGACTGACACAGGAACAAGACCTAAACCAGAATTTCTACCTTCACCAGAGACAGTAAGATGACAGATAGGCATAGACCTCTTTGTCCCAGAAGACAGACACTACCCACAAGACACAACTTGGATAAACATCTTGAAGTACTGACATTTAAATACCTTTCAGGCAGACAGCAGTACAGTAGCATCAATTGCCCCCTTCTCCATAGGGTCTTAAAACAGAAGGAAGGTATGATCCATGCAACACACTGGATGTGGCCTGGCATTTAGATTTTAAAAATCATGAGATACATAACGAACAGGCATAGGCCTCTTGCTCACAGAAGCTTGGCAGTACACCATCATCTAGTCTGCACAGTCTGAGACTGTGGTGGCAAAGTCACTGGACATCCACGACTTATTCATCTTTATGAACGTTAGGTGGTCTATGCTTTCAGAGGACAGTGGGATTTGCTTATCTGTCAATACACTGTCAGTAATGCTGAAGACACGTTCTGAGAGAATGCTGGCTGCTGGCTACTCTGTTCTGCTGGACCATACAATGGTGCAAAAAATGTTTGCCACAAATCACAGAAATTGCTTCTGGCACTTGAATTTCTGCTGCTAATGTTTCTCCAGTGACAACGCAATGTTTCCGTGATTGGAATTCTATAACTGCGATGCACACTGCGTGCCTCAGTGCTGTCTTGTGGAAAACTACTGTTATGATGGTCTGCAAGCTTGTTTTGATACTTCAGCATCCACATGTCCTTTTCCAGGGATGTAAGCATCTTTCAAAATTGAATCTTGTACCGTGGATCGAACAGAGTGGCAACCTAGTAGTAAGCCCTATTTCTAGTACTAACGATATGGACATTATACTGCAAATAGGGAAGCAAGAAGGCACTCATGTGTTGGACACTTTCATGCGGTCCAACTACATGTTGTGTTGGTGGCGGGGTAATGCTCAAGTTTGCCTCCTCCGTCTCCTCCCACCAACCACGGGATCCATATCTTTTTTGTCTCTGGAGTTTTCTGCGTCCATCACCTCTTCATTCTCCATTTGTTCCTCGGCTCCTGAACATTCACTACCACTTTGTCTATTACCATGAGCCCACCTCAATTGATGGACTCTACCCTCCCATAACACCTGCCTGTGCGACAACTGTCCGGACCTTACAAGAAATAGTATTCGTTACTCATCTTCCTCTGCTTCTTCCTCTTTCTCTGGATCCACCTTCACCTGCAGACTATTCAAAGCGTGCTCCAACATGTAGAAGAGCAGAATAGTGATGCTTATGACGGCATCGTGAGCACTAACCATCTTTGTAGCCATTTTGAAACTATGCAATATTAAACCTATAACTAAGATCACTGTGTAGCAGCCCCGGCGTCAGCAGCTTCCCTAATATTTGACAATCATAAAATAGTGATGACACAACATGTCCACCATCTCTATGTACAGGCACATGTAACTTAGGCAGCCAATCACAGTAGTCCATGATTGACTGCAGCATCATCCACAAATAAAGTTCAGAAAAAAAAGTTTAGCGCCAAAAGCCTTCACCTGGTCCGCAATCCCCATCTCCTCCACTGATTTCACACATCCCACAACAGATAGCACCGCAGTCCCATACAAAAGCTTAAAATGCTATTAAAAAAAGCATTTTTGGAAAGGTTCGGGGGCACAAAATGAACAAAAACAAACAATACAGACTTTTGTGGAAAGTGCTTGGGTTTCCCAAATCCGAACGAAGAACCTCAGCCTTGTACCGAATTTGAAATTGGCAAACGTTTACCAAACATGTTTGCTCATCTCTACTAATAAGTAACAGTACCTATAACTGTGTTTCTAAAATTTTAAGCAGGCAATTAAAATTGCCAAGAAATACTTTTTACATACTTCCAGGGCAACTTTTTTAGAACAGACACTAATAAGTAATAATACCTATAACTGTTTTTGCAGAATTTTAAGCAGGCAATTAAAATTGCCAAGAAACACTTTTTACATACTTCCCTAGCAACTTATTTAGTCAAGTCACTAACAAGTAACAATACCTATAAATGTGTTTGCAGAATTTTGAGCAGGCAATTAAAATTGCCAAGGATAACTTTTTAGCTTGTTGCCTACAGAATTTAAAGCAGGCCAGGTTCTACAACCTAATAATACCTATAAATGTGTTGGACTGCGTAATTTGGAGCAGGCAGCAATACATTGCAATACATATTAAGATGCTTCATTGGCAACTCTTTATCAGGCACTACAAGTACCAATTCCTATTACTATCCTATCCTACACTGTATGTCCCTATTGTAAACTCACTCTCCGATCTATCTCAACTACCTAGCATTAAACCCCTAATTAAGCTCACTGTTTAGCAGCACCTGCAGAAGCACCTTCCCTAATGTTTCACATTTACAAAATGGCACAGACGCCACAAGTCAGCAATTTATATGCACACGGACATGTGACTTAGGCAGCCAATCACAGAAGCCCTTCTGTCTGAACCTTGTGGATGTTTGCTGCCTAGCTGTAGCAACATCAACAAATAAAGTAAAGAATAAAAAATGGTGCTAGGCGCCAAGTCTTTTCCAGGTCCCCGCCTCCTCTACTGATTTTCCACATCCCCACATGAGACAGCACCACAATCCTATACAAAAGCAGAAAATGCTATTACAAGGGCATTTTTGGAAATGCAGCCAGTGTTCGGAGACAGAAAACGAACAAAAACGAACATTACCAACATTTGGGAAAAGTGCTCGAGGTTACCGAGCCTGAACAAACAAGCTAAGGCTAGTACCAAATTTGAAATTGGTGAACATTTACCGAGTAGGTTTGCTCATCTCTATTGGCCACTGCAAAGAGCCACAGAGGCTCAATTAATTGAAAGGTTCATGTCACAGCTTGTGTCATAATGAAAAAGAGCTTGTGTCACATTCAAAATAGGTCAACCTTTCAAGCCATAGCTTAAAACTTACTTGTGACAAGAATGGGCAAGTGCCATTGTGAAATTTGTTTAATAAGTAGCCTTCAGTGTTATCTCTTCTACTGATTTACTTACATAAAAACTAAGCTTGAAACATCATGGTAATAATTGGCTACCCAAAAGGGAAGAATGAAAAAAGAATTGTGGTATTTTCATTGCAGTTTACTGATTTTGAAGGATGTTTTTTCTTATTTTATGGGCTTTCCATGAAAGAGTACATAACAATATCACACTTGTAAGGTGAAAGTGGGCAAATGTGATAAAAAAAGTTAACTAAATACAACTCATCAATCACTTTTGATGATTACTGTGGCCCGAAAAGTTTCTATAGAATTACACTTACTCTTGCAAGACTTGTCCCTGTTGGAACTTTGTAAGGAACATACTTCCTGTAGATATGGCCAACTCTGGAACAAGGCACGTCATACATTTCTCCACCACACATCCATACCTAAAATGAAAAAATGACATTTTATCAGTGTCTTGATGTCAAATTTATTGTTTCTGTTTTCTTACTTAAGTGGTGTACTTTATTTTAATACACAAAGAGGAATCTTTTCACACTGCACTTTACATCATTTAAATACAATACTAGAAGTTAAATCTATCAAACTATTAACTTCTATGTTATACATAATATTCACAAAGAGATGAGACACAAAGACATATCATTTTTTAGGCCTCTCATATGCACATAAAAACTGAGCTTCCAGTGGGACTGCTGTCACTTGTAAGCAGCTCAGTCTGTGCATGTTGATATCACTAGCTTTATTGAAGATCATATTCTCAGAGAGGCTTTTAAGCTCTCCAATTCCCCCACAGGCTGCAGCTCTGTGTGTAAACACTGGCTATCCAATAACAGTGCCCCTGGCAAGGAACCAGCCCGAGAAGCTTCATCTCAGAAGTGACAGCAGCTTTAGTGAAAGAAAGCAATATGAGATTATTACATACAGTATATTAAAGAAATGGCACCAAAAGATGGTGATACTCAGGAGTTAACTGCTTTTGTGAAACTATTAATACAATTTATGAAAAACTGAATATACAGACTATAGAAAATAGTCCAATCCATAGGTATGGGATTCAAACTATAGTATACTAGGGGAAATTTAAGTTCATTATGAACCCCTTAAGTTATTATGCAGTCCCTGGTTGACTAGTGGGACATCATTTGCTTCTTCTTAATGCTAGTAATTTAATAACTCCAGGGAGAAGCTGCTTTTACCACTTTTCTAATGAAAAAAGTATAAAACTTTAATGCACACCTGTTTTTCCTATGAATTTATATAATTTGTTTTTCATTTTATGCAAGTTGCTGTAACCCTTCTTAAATATTAACTGTGCTTAGTAGTTGTCAATAGTGTTAACTACTGTCCAACATGTTCGCTACAAGTTACACAAGAAATTATATATATATATATATATATATATATATGTACCTGCGCATTACACGAGACCTTATGGTACGTATATAAATTATAAATATAGTGTAGGGACCCCCCTTATAGAGATTTGCCGTGACGGGGCAGGGGGGCTCAAATCATTGATCAATTATTTGCCAAAAATCTCAATTGTCTCAGTAGGAATGAATTTGTGAATATTACACTTTTTACCTTCTCATTGTTGCATGCCACTCATAAGCAGTGCTGGCTCCCCGCCTTTTTGCGTTTAGCTGGTCGGTGGTTGACCACCACCTTGCCGTGCACGCCCAGTGTGGTTTGCAAATTCCTTCTGTTGCCATCAAAATTTATGTTGGTGCCTGTTCACATACAGCCACCGCCTCCTGTTCCATAGGCATTATTACTTAAGCACCACCTGCCTGGGGCTATTCCGCCCTTCATCCATGTTTGCTGGTCTGGCACTGTGGGGGCCGGTTCTGACATTGTGCTGGTGTGTGTGGTTCTGCCACACACACTGGCGCCTGGACTGCCCTTTTACTCGCAGTTGTCAGCCCTTGCAGCTTGGGAGCGGTTCTGACACTTCTTAGGTAGGTGATGTTCTTATAAGGTCCTGCGCATTACACGAGACCTTATGGTACGTATATAAATTATAAATATAGTGTAGGGACCCCCCTTATAGAGATTTTCCGTGACGGGGCAGGGGGGCTCAAATCATTGATCAATTATTTGCCAAAAATCTCATTGAATTGTCACAGTAGGAATGAATTTGTGAATATTACACTTTTTACCTTCTCATTGTTGCATGCCACTCATAAGCAGTGCTGGCTCCCCGCCTTTTTGCATATATGTACATATATATATATATATATATATATATATATATATGTATACATATATATATATATATACATATATATATATATATATATATATATATATATATTTATATATATATATATATATATATATATATATATATGTATATATATATATATATATATATATATATATATATATATATATATATTCCTGTCAGTGGTATACTATCATCCTATAATGTGCTAATTTTTCTAAGGGCTGCTTCGTATACTATACCAGTCTTAATTTATATCCAATTTATATTCATAGTGACATAGCAGGTTGTTTACTAGTGTATATTTTATTATATTTTATTTAATGAAGTTGTGGTATAGCTTTTACTTTGTTTCATGTTAGTTTAGATATAGTGAGCGACCTGAGCTCTTGGTGTGTATCCGTTCACGGAGTAAGAATAGAGCGAAATTTTAGTACTCCGGTTTATCTCCACATGTTTCTAAGAAACTTCACATTTTTCTTCAGGAGAACTACAGAGATTGCCAACCTGTGGAAGTGTGGCAGCTTGGATACTCTTTAAAGGCCTGTTTCATATGTCAGTGAAAAACACAAATGTTTTTCACTGATGTGTTAAAAATGCATATGTCTCTCCGTGTGCCATGATTCACGGCACATATGTGTTCTCCATGTGCTATCCATGATCAATGATCCGTAATCCATTATAGCACATCGAGATAAACTCACCTGTTCCCACTCCTGCTCTCCGTGGTGCTGAAGTCTCCTGGATGCTGTGTCCAGCTGCTGTGTCTCTCACCGCTGCAGCTACTCTTGGGTCAGCTGTGCAGTGCAAAAATGCATATGCATGAGAATAATTAGCTGGCTTGGAAGCAAGAGGCAGCAGCGGCTGGAGACAGCGTCGCTGGAGATAGGTGAGTGTAAAAAGCTTTATATTTTCAATATAGGTGTTTTTGTGGTACATGTTTCACAGATCACACCTTAGTGTGGTTTGTGGGACATCAGTGATGCCAGAAAAAAATGGACAAGTCACTGTGTGGAAATCATGGACACGCATGTACGCTGCACAGAGACACAGTCAGTGAAAAACTGATCACTGACACATGTATAGACCCATTGATTTTAATGGGTCTGCGTATGTCTATGATTCTGGTATCTATAAAAACTGTCACATACACACCAGAATTACCGATGTGTGAAACAGGCCTAAGTGTGGCATCTCATACAACCCTATAAGGTGAGCTAAGCCACCTATGATCACTACCTTATGTTCACACAGGGCGCTTTTGGTGTATTTCTGGTGTGTGTTTTTTCATTGGTTTTATGCAAATACATGCTAAAAAAACCTGCTTTGTACAGTACCAGCAAAGCCTATGAGATTCCAGACATCTTATGCACAAACAAACACATGCTTTCCTTTTCCTGACTAAAATGGCAAATTGCTGTGTTTCTGCTGCATTTTTAATTCCTTCACTCCCGGCTACTAAAACACCCTTCTGACTGAGCCATTTTTTATGATTTTGACCAGTGTCAGTTTGACAAGTTATAACTCTGGAATGCTTCAATGGATCCCGGTGATTCTGAGATTGTTTTTTCGTGACATATTTTTCATGATATTTTTAAATTTAGGCACATTTTTGTGCATTTATTTGTGAAAATTTCAGAAATTTGGCAAAAACTTTGAAAATTTCGCAATTTTCAAACTTTTAAATTTTCTGCCCATAAATCCGAGTTATGTCACACAAAATAGTTATTAAATAACATTTCCCACATGTCAACTTTAAATCTGTACACTTTTTGAAGCAATTTTTTTTGTTAGGAAGTTAGAAAGGTTCAAAGTTCATTAGCACTTTCTAATTTTTCCAAGAAAATTTACAAATCCATTTTTTAGGGACCACATCACATTTGAAGTGACTTTGAAAGGCCTAGGTGACAGAAAATACTCAAAGGTGACCCTATTCTAAAAACTGCACCCCTCAAAGTATTCAAAACCAGATTCAAGAAGTTTATTAATCCTTTTGGTCTTCACAGGAACCAAAGCAATGTGGAAGGAAAAAATAAAAATGTAACTTTTTTACACAAAAATGTTACTTTAGCCATGAAATTTTGCATTTTCACAAGGGTATCAGGAAAAAATGGACAATAAAATGTATTGTACAATTTATCCCGAGTACGCCGATACCTCATATGTGATGGAAATTAATTTTTTTGTGCACTGTCGGGCTTGGACGGGAAGAAGCACCAATCGAATCTTTGAAAGCAAAATTAGCTGGAATCATTAGCGGACGCTATGTCGCATTTGGAGACCCCCTGAGGTGCCTACATAGCAGAGCTCCCAACAAGTGACACCATTTTGGAAACTAGACCCCTCAAGGAATTTATCTAGATGTGTGATGAGCCACTGGAACCCCAATAGGCTTTACAAAAGTTTATAACATTTAGCCGTGAAAATAAAGCAAAATTATTTTACCACAAAATTATTGCTTCAACCAGGTAGTTTTTTTTCACACGAGTATCAGGAAAATTGCACTATAAAATGTATTGTTCAATTTGTCCTGATTATGCTGATCCCTCATATATGGGGAAAATGAGTTGATTTGGCGCTCGACGGGGCTTGGAAGAAAAGTAACGCCATTAGAATTTTTGAAAGCAAAATTAGCAGGAATCATTAGTGGACACCATGTCGCGTTGGAGACCCCTGAAATGCCTAAACAGTGGAGCTCCCTCACAAGGGAACCTATTTTAGAAACTAGACCCCTCAACAAATTTATCTGGATGTTTTTGGGCCCCTTGAACCCCCGCAAGCTTCACAAAAGTTTATAACATTTAGCAGTGAAAAAAAAAACCAAATAAAAACTTTTTACCACAAAATTGTTGCTTCAACTAGGTATCTTTTTTCACAAATGTATCAGGAAAAAATGCACCATAAAATGTCATGTGCAATTTCTCCTGAGTACGCTGATACCTCATATGTGGTGGAACTCAACTATTTGGCCGCACCACAGTGCTCGGAGGGGAAGGAGCGCCATTTGATATTTGGAGCACAGATTTTCTTAGAATAGTTTGCAGACTATTTGCATAGCTTCTAAGTGCCAGAACAGAAGAAATCCCTCTCAAGTGACCAAATTTTGGAAATTACATGACCCTGGTAATTCATACACAGGTGCATTGATTATTTAGTCTCTGGAAAACACTGATATTGTCAAAAACAGTGAATGTTGCAGAATTAAAAATTGCAAATAAGCCCTTGTGCCCAGTACATTGTAGTGCCCCTACATTGTGCCATCTCATGCTTCTGTAAACCTGCACTCTATGCATTTTAGTGGGCTCTGCTCACTACAACAATGGCAAACATGTGGATGCCAACTGTGGTTTAGCCACATTGTGGGGCTCAGTAGGGAGGGGGGAATTTGGATTGGGAGTGCAGATTTTACTGATTTTCTTTTTTTGAGGGAGAGCCATAGCATTTTCGAGAGCTTTTGTGCTATTAGTAAGGTGGAGTGGGGACTTGTGTTTTTGTGGGTTGAGTTGAATGCTATTTGGTGGCGATTTGGGTAAAGAACATTTTGGATCAGTTCACATTTATCCTGTGCTTTATGCTGAGCACTACCATTGGGGTTTGAGTCTACATCTCTGATATACGTGATTCAGGTGAAACACCCGATGGATCTATTCCCCAATGAAGCAGCAGACTGTGTTTTCCCAGCTGAGGACACTCACATCTCCAAAGAATAAATTAACATACTGCATATAGGTAAGCCACGCTACATGCCAGTTTAGGCTGCGGAGAATAGAAGTCAAAGGGCATGGGATTTCTATAAATCCATGCACTGTGCTTGTACCATACAATGCAGCGGTTTGGACACAGCAAAAAGTTGCTGTGGCCAATATACTGCTATTCCTGATTGTGGGCATGCACCCTTAAACTAATTCCGGTGCAAGCGCTGAGCGTGGGGCGCAGGAAAAATATGAGCCGCGCCATACTGCAATCTTTTAGAGGCAGAATGAACAAATCAATAGCTGTTGAAGAATTGGCTTTTTTATTTATTTATTTATTTAGCGTGGTACAGCTGATTAAGCAGCTTTATTCCTCCAGTCAGTACGATTTCAGTGATACCAGGTTTATACAGTTTTTTGTTAGGTTTGGCAACTATCACACTAAAAAAAAGCTTTTTACAAAATAAAGGTTTTTTGCATCACCAGATTTTGGAGGCTATCTTTTTTTTCTGCCGACAGTCATGTGGGGGCTTGTTTCTTGCGGGATGAGTTGGAGTTTTTATTGGAATCATTTTTGGTCATATATTAATTTTTGATCGCTTTATGTATCACTTTTTGTGAGGCCAGAAGAAGAAACAGCAATTAAGGAATAGTTTTTCTTTTTTTGTTTTTTTTACACCATTCACTGTGCTGTAAAAGTGATCAGATAGCTTTATTCTACAGGTCGGTATGATTACAGCAATGCTATATTTATATAGTTTTTTTTCTGCCTGTTTTACACCATAAAACTAATTTTATAGGAAAAAAGTTTTTGCATTGCTGTATTCTGAGAGCTATAGCCTATTTATTTTTTGGCTCACAGAGCTGTACGGCAACTTATTTTTTTGTGGGACAAGATGACATTTTCAGCGGTACCATTTTTATTTTTAGATGGTTTTTTGATCGCATTTTATTTCACTTTTTTTGTCAGCTGTATGTTGAAAATACAGTTTTTGCTACTTTTTTATTTATTTTTTATTATGTTCGCTGAAGGGGTTAACTAGTGTCAAAGTTTTTTTGCTCTGGTTGTTACAGACGCAGCAATACCAAATATGTTTCTTTTAATTTTTTACACAAATATAACCATTTACTGGAATATTTTTATTTTTTTGTTCTTTATTTTCTGATTTTTTTTTATATTTTTGCTATCTTTACATTTTTGTTTTATTTTTTCCCTAAGTACCTTTATGGGACATCACCCCACAGTGCTCTGATTGCAGTTGTAATGTTCTGCAGTGGTCCATCACTGCAGGACACCGCAGCTGTCAGCTCTGCAGTGAGTGTGTGTCTGATCATGCTGCAGGCATTATCACAGATGCTCTCTGTAGGCCCCCAGCAGTCAGGTGACCTTGGGTCACCATGACAACGATCAGGTCCTTGCAATTACATCGTAGGGGTCTGGATCAGAGGTAAGAGGGAGTGCAATCCCTCTCCTAATCTCCTAAGTGTCGTGATCGGTATTGGTCACGGAAATTAGGGGGTTAAACAGCCGGGTATGGTGCAGCCACCATCCCTGGCTGCAGGGACAGTGACTCGGCTGACAGATAAGCCAAGTCACCGGCCATGATCGTGTGTGTGCCCCCATAATTTTTGGGATGTATGGGTACGTCCCTGGTCATTAAGTCACGTAAAAATAGGACGTATCCGAATGCCTTACGGTCATGAAGGGGTTAAACAGAAACAAGCTATTAAACAGCTTTCTATATAGAAACTGACTTTACTTTGATATTTAAGCTTCCAAATATTCTGGCAACATACATGTTTTGTGACAGCTTTTATGATATCCAGTAAATTAATTTCTTGTGCCAAAATTGGACTAAGGTCGTCTATCTACACAGATGTTCTGCCCTGTGCTAAAATCTCCATCTTCTCCTAAGGAAAACAAAGTTGTTAGGAAATAGAGCATGTTCCATATGGCATTACCATATTACATCAAGCTTTATTTTGTCTTAGTGAAAACTGAAGTTTCAAAAAAATGTCAGATGTAAATTTTTAGCTTACAGCCTTATGTAAGTAGAATAAATATTTGCCAAACAGCAGGAATTGACACCGAATAATGTGAATTATAACTAGTCAAAAAGACAAGCTCAGGGGGGTCACAACTCTTGTGTCTTAAGTAGTTTTAACACTTCAAAACAACTATATGCAACAGATAATTTCTAAGGAAAAATATGTGATAAAAGCTGAATAGGAAAACGTAAATTAATGAAACCTTATTTCATTCTATGAAAAGCTGTATAAAATACTAATGTCATTACTAACATGACTTATGTATAACTTGTAAAGAGTACCTACTGTTGATAAGCAAAATCTGGCTATATACAGTACCAGTCTGTCTCATGCTCTGCTTCAACCCAAATGGTAATGTTAAAGGACACAACCCGTCTGATTTTCTAACTTCATTTATCATACTTTTAAGGATGATCTCTTGCTCTTCCTATCTTTATGTGCCATGAAAAGAGAGTTAAAGCTTTAGGTCAGTGCAGCTTTGAAATATGTCATTGGAGTCCAGCCGGTGTTTCATTATTCAGTTTTGAGAAAAACAGGAAAGAGAAATATTCATTCAGATTCATATGAGGTTTTATATACTTAAAGCCTATCACTTTTCACTTTCATGACAATTTTCTCATATATGATAATAACCTCTGCTATAAAATCTATTATAAGAAATGGAATCTTAGTTTTCTGAATGTACCACTATAAAATTGGAAAGGTCTGCAATTTTAAAACTGCATGTAAGTAGTTAAATGATCCCTTAGGGCAAAATGTAAGCAGTTGGGCAGATTTATTATTAAGAGTATAGCTTATGTTTGAAAAAAAAAAACAAAAAAACCTCCAAGTCGTGTTGCATTTGGTGACAAATTGTTTCATTTAGTTTTATATCTACTTATTATCTATTTTAAAAACTGTTTTGCACCCAATATTAAAAGGAGATGTGGCTGCAAAGGGACATGGCTTAACTTGCATTAAAGAGCACCATAATATTTGCACACAAAATTGGTTTAAAATAAAATCCTTTAGAAAGTCACAAATACATTTAGTGCATCACCAAGTAGCTAGGGTGATAATTAATTTGACTTGCCTTTGTGACAATATTCACTGGATCATTGACTGGTGCATAAGGATTATGCTTTAATTGCCTATCCACTTAAGACTAAGCATTAGTAAATCAAGAATCATAATTTTTTTGCTATTAGTTTATCGGAAAACAGAAATTGAGGTATTGCAAATCACTAGTGATATATCCAGAAAATACTTTGGCTCTGGAAAAATTTCCTGAAATTCCTAGATATGTGCAAATTCAATCAACCAGTTAGCAATTTGATTCACCAGGATCACAAAAAATATAAATCCTGGTGCCATTTTGCAGATTGCTGACACTTTGAGCAGCCAGAGAGCAGGCTCGTGATGTCAGGTGTGGCCGTGTGCATTCCCAATACTTCACAGCTATGAAAATATTTTGTATAGGGCAGCCAATCAATGGGTACAATAAATATCACTATAAAAGATTAGGGCCAGCCAATCAGCACTATTTTCTATTATAACATCTTGATAGCCTATGCATAGGAGGTCTGCTTAATCCACAAGTGTATAAAAAAGGCTTAAGGCTGGGGTCACACTAGTGTATAGTATCCAATGTGAGAGCATTGGACATGATATGCTTATGACAACTGGATCAAGCTCTGCTTTGAGTTTGAGCCAAGTGCCATTCATTGTGGTCCGATTTTTTCACATGCGAGAGTCAGAGCACAGGTGAGGGGAAGATGAAGAGATTAATTTCTCCGTTTTCTCCAGGGTAACAGGACAAAATGGACCATACAATTTGTTTTGCAATTTCTCTTAGTACGCCAATACATAATATGTAGTCAAAAACTACTTTTGAGACACAATGAAAAATGAAAAAGGAAAGGAGCAACATAGTTTACTTCAGATTTTGCTGGAATGGTTTTCAGGTGCCTTGTCACCTTGGCAGAGCCCCTGATGTGACTAAACAGTGCAGCTCCCCCACAACTGACCCACGTTTTGTAAGTAAACCCCTCAAGAAATTTATCTAGATGTTTAGTGAGCATCTTGAACCCTTAGGTGTGTCAAAAAATTATAATGTTTAGCCATGAGAATTAAATAATACATGTTTAACCATAAAAATGTTGCTTTAACCCAACTTTTTAACGTTTCACAAAGGACACTGAAATTTGTTGTGCAATTTCTCCTCAGTATGCCAATACCCCATATGTTGTCAAAAACTACTTTTAGTACACAGTGCAAAGTGAAAATGGTTGGAACACCTTATTTGAGTTTAGATTTAGTGAGAATGGTTTCTGTTGGTGCAATGACACATTGGCAGAGCCCCTCAGATGCCAGAACAGCAGAAACCCCAAAAAGTCAATCATTTTACAAACTGTAACCTTTAATGAATTCATCTAAGGGTGCAGTGAAAATATTGACACTACAAGTGTGTCACAATGTTACACTATTGGGCGATGAAGCAAAAATAATTACATTTTTACCACCAAAATGATGTTTTAACTCCAGATTTACAATTTTAACAATGGCAATTGGTAAAAAAAGGCTCATAATCTGTTACACAATTTCTCCTGAACATGGCAATACCCCACATGTGACTGTACAGTACTGTGTGGATGCCCCCGCAGGACTCTGGAGGGAAAGAGCACCATTTGATTTTTGGAACACAGATTTTCCGAGAATAGTTTGTGTACTCCTTTTGCAGAGCCCCTGAGTAAATTCACTGTCCAAGACCTACAGTATAAGACTCAAAAACATCCACTACTTAAATAAATTTTACTAGCTCAGGTGGACAAAAAAAATGATAAAATTTAACCTTTATTAACGATGTGTATAATTTTGTGCCTATACCTCAGCCGTATAAAAATAACAAGCCTATCCAAGGAAATACCTATCTTACTGGGATAAAAAATGTACCCAAAAGTGTGAAATAGAATTGATTTTTTATGAGGGAAAGTAACATATTTCTCAATGAAAAGGGGTCTTTTTTCAAATCTTTATTTAATACTATCCCCTTTTTTAATTTTTCCTTGAACCAATTGGTTCACTCAGTGGATATATTTCATATAGTTCTGTGTAGATTTTATCACAGGAACCTATATTTAATCCAACCTAAACTATATATTTTCATTCCTTTATGTTCACACTACAAGCAACAAAAGAGGCTCCCAAAGAGGAACAGACATTAAAATTATTAGGGACCACTAACACAATCAATAAACTAAAGGCCACTTTATTTACCAATTTGTTGCCCATGTCGCACAAAGTCGGTAACCCCCGTCACACATACTTACCTCCCGAACGACCTCGCTGTGGGCGGCGAACATCCTCTTCCTGAAGGGGGAGGGACGTTCGGCATCACAGCGACGTCACACAGCGGCCGCCCAATAGCAGCGAAGGGGTGGAGATGAGCAGGACGTAACATCCCGCCCACCTCCTTCCTTCCGCATTTCCGGTGGCCGCAGGTAAGCTGCAGTTCATCATTCCCGGGGTGTCACAAGAAGCGATGTGTGCTGCCCCGGGAACAATGAACAACCGGCACGCAGAATGCCGATCGATTTTTTGAAAATGAGCGACGTGTCAACGAGCAACAATAAGGTGAGTATTTTTGCTCGTTCACAGTCGCTCGTAGCTGTCACACGTTACAATATGTCAAACGATGCCGGATGTGCATCACAGAATCCGTGACCCCGACGACATATTGTTAGATATATCGTAGCGTGTAACGGGCCCTTTAGTCAGTAAAATTTAATGCAAGGCATACTATTCCTTTTAGCATCTGCTAGGCATGTTCCTAAAGTCATTATACTAGACCCTGCCATTGGTCAGGTCACTAGCCCTTATATCAGCACAGACTACCATTCAGCCACAAACATAAGATTGTTGCAGAAACTATTTTTCAAGGTCAGCTCTGTCCTAAGTCTGATAATATTTCTGCATTCATTAGAGACAATGAATTTGCATCTGTATCCATATATGCACAGCCTATCATTCAGCACACACGTGCTGGATTTAAGCATAGACTAATGCTGCTCCGCTCTGCTGTCAGAATGTATCATAGGATTCCTGCACATATTAAAGACAGTGCCTTTATATTTGCCTCAATGCATTTCATCACCCATATGACCGTGGGACACATCAGGAGGCTATTGGACAATCATACGTGGCATTCCCTGATATTATGTTTGGTAACATGTACACCGCATGTGCTGTGCGCAAACGCCCCACTTTTAAAAAATAGAACCCTCCCTTATTAGTGACATCAGTCCTAATAGACCTATTGATCTGACCATAACAGTGGGCAAATCAGCGACAGAGCCCATTCTATAGGCCAGTCACCCTGACTAACCATCATTCAGAACCGGAAGAAACAGGCCAATCGTGATGTCCCACCGAATGAACCATTCAATCCCAGCCACGTACAAACAAGACTTTGCGATCTCAACATAGGCTCTGGGCTATATCCAAGGTAACACTGATGCCGAAAAGATGACATACAGAAGAAAGATTCAAAGTGAACTACGCAGATTCAGATAGAGCTCTAGCCACTACCGCAAAAAGGTTTACTAACATGCAGGTTAATTCCTGCTCACAACGTAGCTACATCTTATTCATTACCTGAATCAGAACATATTTAATAATATTATATATTATTAAATTCAGCAAATTCTGAGACAGCTTACAAACTGTCTCATCAGAGAGAGAGATGGAAATAACAAAACAGGTAGATCAAATGTGCAAATCCATTATTTCCCCACATATATCTCCATTAGTGATGAGCGAGTACCAAAAAGCTCGGCTGCTCGAGGCTCGGGCCGAGCATCCCAAGATACTCGTGTACTTGGCCCGAGCACCGAGCCCAATGTTATCCTATGGGAGACCCGAGTATTTTTCTGAAATGACCCCCGGCAGCATGTAGAAACCCTAAAAATGTCACAAAAGTCTCAGAAGAGTGCTCAAATGACATGGCAAAAGCATGGGGAAGACCCCTTAAAGCATTTATCACTCAAAAGTCACAGCTGTGAACAATTTTGTCTGAGTTTTACGCCATTTTTACGGACTCACCAGAAAACCTTCCAAAATGACACCAAAATGAATTTTCATGGCGGAAATGTTAAGGGCACATACCCAATAGTGAGATAGAGCTGGTGTATGTTACTTTTTGAGAATATTACATGAAAGATTTTACGTAAAAACATTGTGTGGCACTCCGATGTCCAAAACGCACGCTTTGTGCTTTTAACTAGCGATGTCGGTCATTTTTTTTTCATTCTATCTCCCGTCGGTCGGTCTTGCTCTGTCGGTCTCGCTCTGTCTTGTCTGTCCCCCTCTCACAGTCTGTCGGTCATTCTCCCCTTATCTCTTACTTACCGTTCCCCGATCACTGCCGCGGCACTGCACGGCTGTTCACTAAACTCCGGCGGCTTTTCCTCTTTTGAAAAAGCTGGCCGCTCATTAAACAATCTTGTATTCCCTGCTTTCCTGCTTTTCGGCGCCTATGATTGGTTGCAGTGAGACACGCCCCCACGCTGAGTGACATGTGTCTCACTGCACCCAATCAGAGCAGCCGGTGGGCATGTCTATACTGTGCAGTGAAATAAATAATTAAATAATTAAAAAAAACGGTGTGCGGTCCCCCCCAATTTTAATACCAGCCAGATAAAGCCATACAGCTGAAGGCTGGTATTCTCAGGATGGGGAGCTCCTTGTTATGGGGAGCCCCCCAGCCTAACAATATCAGTCAGCAGCCGCCCAGAATTGCCGCATACATTAGATGCGACAGTTCTGGGACAGTACCCGGCTCTTCCCGATTTACCCTAGTGCATTGGCAAATCGGGGTAATAAGGAGTTAATGGCAGCCCATAGCTACCAATAAGTCCTAGATTAATCATGTCAGGCGTCTCCCCGAGATTCCTTCCATGATTAATCTGTAAATAAGAAATAAAAAACACACACACCCAAAAAATTCTTTATTAGAAATAAAAAACACTAACAAAGTCCCTCATCACCAATTTATTAACCCCGACAAACTTTCCATGTCCGGCGTAATCCACAGTCCTCCATCGTCGCATCCAGCTGTGCTGCATGAAGGTGACAGGAGCTGCAGAATACACCGCCGCTCCTGTCAGCTTCACACAGCAACTGAAGACAGCCGCGCGATCAGCTGAGCTGTCACTGAGGTTACCTGGATCCAGCGGTGGATGCAGCGGTGGCCGTAGGTAACCTCAGTGACAGCTCAGCTGATCACGCTACTCACCGCCGCTCCTGTCAGCTTCACACAGCAACTGAAGACAGCCGCGTGATCAGCTGAGCTGTCACTGAGGTTAATCGCGGCCACCACTGGATCCAGCGGTGGCCGTGAGTTACCTGACTGACAGCAGCTGATCGCGCTACTCACCTCAGTTGCTGTGTGAAGCTGACAGGAGCGGCGGTGTATTCTACAGCTCCTGTCACCTGCATGCAGCAGAGCTGGACGCGACGCTGGAGGTCCGTGGATTACGCCAGACATGGAGGGCTTTGTCGGGGTTAATAAATTGGTGATGAGGGACTTTGTTATTGTTTTTTATTTCTAATAAAGGATTTTTCAGGTGTGTGTGTTTTTTAACTGTAATTTACAGATTAATCATGGAAGGTTTCTCGGGGAGACGCCTGACATGATTAATCTAGGACTTATTGGCACCTATGGGCTGCCAATAACTCCTTATTACCCCGATTTGCCAACGCACTAGGGTAAATCAAGAAGAGCCGGGTACAGTCCCAGAACTGTCGCATATAATGTATGCGGCAATTCTGGGCGGCTGCTGACTGATATTGTTAGGCTGGGGGGCTCCCCATAACGGGGGGCTCCCCATCCTGAGAATACCAGCCTTCAGCTGTATGGCTTTATCTG
The DNA here is from genome assembly GCF_048569485.1 of Anomaloglossus baeobatrachus. Classification (NCBI taxonomy): domain Eukaryota; kingdom Metazoa; phylum Chordata; class Amphibia; order Anura; family Aromobatidae; genus Anomaloglossus; species Anomaloglossus baeobatrachus. Next base: position 173,392,345 of record NC_134353.1, read on the forward strand.
GCTGGTATTAAAATTGGGGGGGAGCGCACGCCGTTTTTTTAAAATTATTTATTTATTTATTTTACTGCACAGTATAGACACGCCCACCGGCTGCTGTGATTGGGTGCAGTGAGACACCTGTCACTCAGCGTGGGGGCGTGTCTCACTGCAACCAATCATAAGGTATGCACACCAGTGACTATGTAAGGGGAATACATGAAATAGCAGAAACTGCTGTGTGAATACTGACTTGAAAAATCCAATAGCTATATGTGTCGCGGGCGGGGAGGAGGGTGTCAGCACACCGCGCTCACCCCTTCTGCTCGGGTCCGGCGGCTGCCGCTGCTCAGTGGTGGCTCGAGCTGTGGGCCGGATCCCGGGGGTTTCTCAAGCGGCACTCCTCGCCCGTGAGTGAAAGGGGATTTGGGGATGTTGGGTTAATGTCCGTGACGCCACCCACGGTTGTGGTGATTTGTAGCACCACCGCTGCTCAATACGGGGATCCCGGGGATGGTGATGTGGAGCAGCCAGGTGTTGTGTTGCCCCTCCGTGGGTAGGGGTTGGTGATCCCGGGGCCCGGTGATGGCTTGGGAGGTGCAGGGCCTGGTGGGCGCAGGGACGCAGGGGCAGCGCTGTGCCTTGCGGCACTGTGGTACTCACTCAGCCTGAGACGTGGACACAGTTTGTACGGTAAACCAAACGGCTGGTAAGACGGTCCCACGGACGGCTGCAATTGCTCTCCCGGTAGGTGACGGTGATGTCCCTCTTCCTTGCACCTTGTGTACCAATTGGTTGCGATGGGTCCCCACCGGTAACCCGCTCCCCGGCTTCAAGCTGGGCCAGAGGAGCACTACTCTTTGCCCGCAGGCGCTGGCCCTCAGAAACTGGTGCCCTGGCGGTGGCGGTGTCTCTGTTGTACAGGTTGGGCTTTTGCCTTCTATCGGGTCTTGGTTGTTGAGGGATCTGCATCCCCTTCACTGACGGATTCGGCAATTTACGGCGACTCCAAGCCTTGCCGGGGTCCGAGAGGCCCCTGCCCTGGTGCTGACTGTCCTTCGGAACACTGCTCCAGACCACCGGGCACACAGCCTACGGGGTCCTTCCAGGAACTTCCAAACGGTCCCCCTTCAGACAGTCACCGCCGTTGCTGACCTTGCTGGCTTGCCCTGCACAAAGCTGGACCTTCAGGCTTCTCTCTCTCTGTCACCACTCTTGCTTTCCTCCTTTACTACTTTTCTTTCCTTCACTTTCACTTCCTTAACTCCTCTTAGCTGTTTACACAAGCCCTGCCTGGGCTAATCTGCCTGGTTTCTTCCCGCCTCCAGAGCTGTGATCTCCTTGGTGGGCGGAGCCAACCGCCTGGCCCACCCCCTGGTGTGAATCATCAGCCTCTGGAGGAAGGCAACAAGGATTTTTGGTTCAGCTTAGATGTGCCTACCTGGGATGTAGGGTGTGGTGGTGTGTGACCTGTGTCCCCTGGCTTGCCCAGGGCGACACATATGCAAGAGTGAATATGTGAAAAATGGAATCTGCATTACTGCCATGAACATATGAATCAAGAGAAATTTAGCTACTGAATTGATCAATGCAATAGAGCCCCAACACTACGCCAAAGTATTTCTCTACGTTGGGGTCCCTAGCTTGTGTGTGTCCTCTCATGCAGTTAAAAAACCTACCGTGTATGGGAAGCTGAGACCCAGGCTATTTATGCGTATGATATGGATTGGCAATAGGTGTGGTTGGGGAGGGTTCACAAACGAAAAAATACTAACAAATAGGAATAACGTTTGGAACACCATTCTAAGTCCGAACTGGGTGCAAAAACCTAAAAAAACATCACTATGGGGAGATAAGGTATGCACACCAATGACTATGTAAGGGGAATACATGAAATAGCAGAAACTGCTGTGTGAATACTGACTTGAAAAATCCAATAGCCATATGCAAGAGTGAATATGTGAAAAATGGAATCTGCATTACTGCCATGAACATATGAATCAAAAGAAATTTAGCTACTGAATTGATCAATGCAATAGAGCCCCAACACTACGCCAAAGTATTTCTCTACGTTGGGGTCCCTAGCTTGTGTGTGTCCTCTCATGCAGTTAAAAAACTTATCGTGTATGGGAAGCTGAGACCCAGGCTATTTATGCGTATGATATAGATTGGCAATAGGTGTGGTTGGGGAGGGTTCACAAACGAAAAAATACTAACAAATAGGAATAACGTTTGGAACACCATTCTAATACTTTGAATACATATTCATACTTTGGCGTAGTGTTGGGGCTCTATTGCATTGATCAATTCAGTAGCTAAATTTCTCTTGATTCATATGTTCATGGCAGTAATGCAGATTCCATTTTTCACATATTCACTCTTGCATATAGCTATTGGATTTTTCAAGTATGTATTCACATAGCAGTTTCTGCTATTTCATGTACTCCCCTTACATAGTCACTGGTGTGCATATCTTATCTCCCCATAGTGATGTTTTATTAGGTTTTTGCACCCAGTTCGGACTTAGAATGGTGTTCCAAACGTTATTCCTATTTGTTAGTATTTTTTCGTTTGTGAACCCTCCCCAACCACACCTATTGCCAATCCATATCATACGCATAAATAGCCTGGGTCTCAGCTTCCCATACACGGTAGGTTTTTTAACTGCATGAGAGGACACACACAAGCTAGGGACCCCAACGTAGCGAAATACTTTGGCGTAGTGTTGGGGCTCTATTGCATTGATCAATTCAGTAGCTAAATTTCTCTTGATTCATATGTTCATGGCAGTAATGTAGATTCCATTTTTCACATATTCACTCTTGCATATAGCTATTTGATTTTTCAAGTCAGTATTCACACAGCAGTTTCTGCTATTTCATGTATTCCCCTTACATAGTCACTGGTGTGCATACCTTATCTCCCCATAGTGATGTTTTTTTAGGTTTTTGCACCCAGTTCGGACTTAGAATGGTGTTCCAAACGTTATTCCTATTTGTTAGTATTTTTTCGTTTGTGAACCCTCCCCAACCACACCTATTGCCAATCCATATCATACGCATAAATAGCCTGGGTCTCAGCTTCCCATACACGGTAGGTTTTTTAACTGAATGAGAGGACACACACAAGCTAGGGACCCCAATGTAGAGAAATACTTTGGCGTAGTGTTGGGGCTCTATTGCATTGATCAATTCAGTAGCTAAATTTCTCTTGATTCATATGTTCATGGCAGTAATGCAGATTCCATTTTTCACATATTCACTCTTGCATATAGCTATTGGATTTTTCAAGTCAGTATTCACACAGCAGTTTCTGCTATTTCATGTATTCCCCTTACATAGTCACTGGTGTGCATACCTTATCTCCCCATAGTGATGTTTTTTTAGGTTTTTGCACCCAGTTCGGATTGGATTTTTCAAGTCAGTATTCACACAGCAGTTTCTGCTATTTCATGTATTCCCCTTACATAGTCACTGGTGTGCATACCTTATCTCCCCATAGTGATTTTTTTTAGGTTTTTGCACCCAGTTCGGACTTAGAATGGTGTTCCAAACGTTAATCCTATTTGTTAGTATTTTTTCGTTTGTGAACCCTCCCCAACCACACCTATTGCCAATCCATATCATACGCATAAATAGCCTGCGTCTCAGCTTCCCATACACGGTAGGTTTTTTAACTGCATGAGAGGACACACACAAGCTAGGGACCCCAACGTAGAGAAATACTTTGGCGTAGTGTTGGGGCTCTATTGCATTGATCAATTCAGTAGCTAAATTTCCCTTGATTCATATATTCATGGCAGTAATGCAGATTCCATTTTTCACATATTCACTCTTGCATATAGCTATTGGATTTTTCAAGTCAGTATTCACACAGCAGTTTCTGCTATTTCATGTATTCCCCTTACATAGTCACTGGTGTGCATACCTTATCTCCCCATAGTGATGTTTTTTTAGGTTTTTGCACCCAGTTCGGACTTAGAATGGTGTTCCAAACGTTATTCCTATTTGTTAGTATTTTTTCGTTTGTGAACCCTCCCCAACCACACCTATTGCCAATCCATATCATACGCATAAATAGCCTGGGTTTTAGCTACCCATACACGGTAGGTTTTTTAACTGCATGAGAGGACACACACAAGCTAGGGACCCCAACGTAGAGAAATACTTTGGCGTAGTGTTGGGGCTCTATTGCATTGATCAATTCAGTAGCTAAATTTCTCTTGATTCATATGTTCATGGCAGTAATGCAGATTCCATTTTTCACATATTCACTCTTGCATATAGCTATTGGATTTTTCAAGTCAGTATTCACACAGCAGTTTCTGCTATTTCATGTATTCCCCTTACATAGTCACTGGTGTGCATACCTTATCTCCCCATAGTGATTTTTTTTAGGTTTTTGCACCCAGTTCGGACTTAGAATGGTGTTCCAAACGTTATTCCTATTTGTTAGTATTTTTTCGTTTGTGAACCCTCCCCAACCACACCTATTGCCAATCCATATCATACGCATAAATAGCCTTGGTCTCAGCTTCCCATACACGGTAGGTTTTTTAACTGCATGAGAGGACACACACAAGCTAGGGACCCCAATGTAGAGAAATACTTTGGCGTAGTGTTGGGGCTCTATTGCATTGACCAATTCAGTAGCTAAATTTCTCTTGATTCATATGTTTATGGCAGTAATGCAGATTCCATTTTTCACATATTCACTCTTGCATATAGCTATTGGATTTTTCAAGTCAGTATTCACACAGCAGTTTCTGCTATTTCATGTATTCCCCTTACATAGTCACTGGTGTGCATACCTTATCTCCCCATAGTGATTTTTTTTAGGTTTTTGCACCCAGTTCGGACTTAGAATGGTGTTCCAAACGTTATTCCTATTTGTTAGTATTTTTTCGTTTGTGAACCCTCCCAAACCACACCTATTGCCAATCCATATCATACGCATAAATAGCCTGGGTCTCAGCTTCCCATACACGGTAGGTTTTTTAACTGCATGAGAGGATACACACAAGCTAGGGACCCCAACGTAGAGAAATACTTTGGCGTAGTGTTGGGGCTCTATTGCATTGATCAATTCAGTAGCTAAATTTCTCTTGATTCATATGTTCATGGCAGTAATGCAGATTCCATTTTTCACATTTTCACTCTTGCATATAGCTATTGGATTTTTCAAGTCAGTATTCACACAGCAGTTTCTGCTATTTCATGTATTCCCCTTACATAGTCACTGGTGTGCATACCTTATCTCCCCATAGTGATTTTTTTTAGGTTTTTGCACCCAGTTCGGACTTAGAATGGTGTTCCAAACGTTATTCCTATTTGTTAGTATTTTTTCGTTTGTGAACCCTCCCCAACCACACCTATTGCCAATCCATATCATACGCATAAATAGCCTTGGTCTCAGCTTCCCATACACGGTAGGTTTTTTAACTGCATGAGAGGACACACACAAGCTAGGGACCCCAATGTAGAGAAATACTTTGGCGTAGTGTTGGGGCTCTATTGCATTGACCAATTCAGTAGCTAAATTTCTCTTGATTCATATGTTTATGGCAGTAATGCAGATTCCATTTTTCACATATTCACTCTTGCATATAGCTATTGGATTTTTCAAGTCAGTATTCACACAGCAGTTTCTGCTATTTCATGTATTCCCCTTACATAGTCACTGGTGTGCATACCTTATCTCCCCATAGTGATTTTTTTTAGGTTTTTGCACCCAGTTCGGACTTAGAATGGTGTTCCAAACGTTATTCCTATTTGTTAGTATTTTTTCGTTTGTGAACCCTCCCCAACCACACCTATTGCCAATCCATATCATACGCATAAATAGCCTGGGTCTCAGCTTCCCATACACGGTAGGTTTTTTAACTGCATGAGAGGATACACACAAGCTAGGGACCCCAACGTAGAGAAATACTTTGGCGTAGTGTTGGGGCTCTATTGCATTGATCAATTCAGTAGCTAAATTTCTCTTGATTCATATGTTCCTGGCAGTAATGCAGATTCCATTTTTCACATATTCACTCTTGCATATAGCTATTGGATTTTTCAAGTCAGTATTCACACAGCAGTTTCTTCTATTTCATGTATTCCCCTTACATAGTCACTGGTGTGCATACCTTATCTCCCCATAGTGATGTTTTTTTAGGTTTTTGCACCCAGTTCGGACTTAGAATGGTGTTCCAAATGTTATTCCTATTTGCAACCAATCATAGGCGACTGTGGGTGGGGAAAGCAGGGAATATGGGATGGCTGTGTGCAGAGCACAGCGCGCCCGCCGGTATAAAGGCTCGGTCACGCTGTGCGGGCCGGCCAATCACTGCAATTCCACAACTAACAGGGCTGTGGCATTGCAGTGGTCTTCCAGCCAATCCCTGCATGAGGGCTGGCTCTCAAAAGAGCGCCAACATGCAGGGATGAAGACCACGAGTACAGCACGAGTATCGCAAAATTACTCGGTACCCGCCGATTAGCCCGACTATAGTGATACTCGTGCGAGTACCGAGTAGTGACAAGCATACTCGCTCATCACTAATCTCCATTTCAAAATACAACTCTACAAAGAGTTAATGATATTAAAAAATTGAAATAAGGGAAGGGGTGAGCAAAAACCTCGGAGAGAAACAGATGAAAAGGGGAGGGGAGGTGAAGGGGAAGGGGAAATGAAGAATAAAGGAATCAGGAGGAATACAAAGGAGAATGAGAAATAAATTCTAAATTCCTAAATTATTTTCAGACTTTTCAAAGGGGCGGGGAGCCTTATTGGAGGAATAAATAGGGTTAAATAATAATATATACCATTCCACCCTATTAAACCCTATCAACAGCATAATTGACTACCTATGATAGCTATAGAGCTATAAGAATCACCCCCAATTCTATGGTAGTCGAGCAGCTAACTAAAACTTTCCTACCTAGATAGTGGGTATATGAGATAGGCTCATTCAGGCCTAAAGGAGCATGTGTTTTCAATCTAAAAATGCATTGTGTTTCCTTTCTCAGGACTCTATTATCTATGTCCCCTGATCTCAAGGACCACTTAACCTGCTGTACTCACTGGAACAACATGAGTCCCTCATCATCCCCCATGTACCTTCCACATGTGTTTTTCCAAAAGGGTGTCTTCTTTACTACGTAATGACTGGCCCCAGGTAACCAGTGCAAGATCACCAAACACAGGCTAGGGAGATGCAAAGTCAAAGCAGGAATGTGAATAACCTGCATAATAACATACTCACACCTAGCACGGTGCAACAATACCAGGAGGAGGCAGAGAGGAGGTACAAGAGGGGAGGCAAGAGGCGTGTGACCCCACGCGCATCGCCACTACATGTGTGGCTTCCTCAGGGGAGAGAAAATGTGCAATAAGTTTCAAAAAGTGCCCTATATAAATGCAAGAACAATTAGTAAGTGATTACTCACCAGCCCCTGTGTCATAGAATGCTACCGATGGCGGCCACCATTTTGGATTGGTCACATGATCTAAAAGGACCTGCCCTAACATCACACTGTGCCTGTGTGGGTATACCCAGCGCTACTCAAACAGAGTAGCTGCTTCTGTGAATTAGACTAGATCAGTACTGGTATAAATGCAAACCACTACGCAGGCGCTGGATGCTGCAGCATTGCAAGGCAGGTTTAGCAGGCTTTAAAGACATATTTGTACTTATACGAGCGCTTATGTATATATGCCTATATATAATTCAAGATATTGCACACAATCCACTCCAAATTTAACAGAAACATGAGCACAAGCATAAATAAGGGGGTAGAATAAATTTAACCCCTTAAATCCCAGATTGTAGGCTTCAAAAGCATAATACATAGGATTTGTATCGGAATCTAGTAATCCAGGATGGCAACCAATATAACCTTAATATATAGAGGGTTGGCCCTCACACAGTAAAGAGAAAAGGGCCATATGTAAGGCCATAAGTTGTCAAAAGAGACAGTTGTAGTCATGTCAGCAATTATATGAAGCATATATCAGATAATTTATGTCAATAATCTACATAGAAAAATCTCATGAGAGGTGATGAAGAGCAACAAAGCATACATGTGGCAAAGATGGTCAAAACGGTCAGAGAGCATAAACTACCCAAGCTGGAGGGGCACATATAGATAAATGCCAATATGTATATCACTACCAATGGGTCCTACAGAAATTTACTAGATAGTTGTTAAGCAGGGAACGATAAACATCAGGGTGTATTCAATAAGAGGTCAAGATAAAAGACCTGAGATGAGAACATGATTAGTCATATATATGTCCCTAGACACCCACTCCGGTCAGACCAAAATTAATTCTTGGAGGTGTTGATATGTACCCCATTTTTAAAACAGTACCCCAAAATAAATCGGGTCTACTGATTTTTGTTTAAAGAATGTCCGACATGATGAGTCCACGTATTGAGAATATTGTCAAAGAGTCCCAACTATGTTAATGTATCAAAGTCCATGGGGTCCAGATTGGATACAGAACTATGTGAACAGCCAGCTTCTTTAGCAATGACATTTTGTGGCTTACCCTCCTTGTGGAGTGTGTCAATGACTGCTTTCTGGACATCTGTCAAGTCAGCAGTCTTCCCTATGATTGTGTATCCTACTGAACAAGGGATAATTTTAAATGCTTAGGAAGACTTTGCAGGTGTTTTGTGATAATTATTCTAATTTTCTGAGATAATGACTTTTGGGTTTTCATTGGCTGTAAGCCATAATCATCAACATTAACAGAAATTAACATTTGAAATAGATTACTCTGTTTGTAATAACACTGTATAATATATGTGTTTCCCTTTTTGTACTGAATTACTGAAATAAATAAATTTTTCGATGATATTATAATTTATTGAGATGCACCTGTATGTGTGAGAGCTGCACTCGCAATGCAAACAGTTAGCGTTACACACCATGTAGCTGAGTAACCCAAGGATCATCATGTTGATGACCCAGAGCTACCATAGCAGGGTCTCTGTCATCGTATTACAATGACCCGATTGCTTGGGAGAGGAGCGCGTTCTTCTCCCTACAAAATAAATGCGTGATTAATATTAATTGCAGCATTTAAGGGGAGAAACTGGCCAGAGCAGTGCAGGCATCACTCCTGTCAGTGACAGGTGGGTCTCAGCTTTAATATAAGCCACAGATTCAGCGGCGACTGTGTGGGTACAACGCCTGAGCCCCCGCGATCGCCACGATGTAGGGAATACGTCATGTGTTGTTAAGGCACTGACTATCATGACATACCCAGTACATCCAATGTCGGTAAGGGGTTAATAACTGCATTTTTTTTATTCTTCACAGATTGCGAATAAGGAGGGCATTTAATTAAAACTGTGCAATAATTTAGCTACTAAAGAAAAAATCATGAAACCAAGTTTTTGTGTCACAGAAAGTCTGATTCCTGAATTGTGAGCCAGACAAGCCATCTCAACTAACCAGAAGTGTACACACTACTGTTGTAAAAATAAAAAATCTCTTTTGGCACAAATCCTTATTGCAATAGTCCAACATTACACTTGTATAGGCCCCAAATAGATCTGTTAGTTACTACTAGTTACTACTTGTTTTCTCCTCGCCAGATAGTCATGTCACTTGGACATGAATAAGACTGCGTTTGTATTAAAGAGCTTAAAAGAGGTTTAATACCTTCATAGACAGCACAGAGTGTTATATACAGATTTTCTGGGCAGTTAGAAGCATTGCAGTATTGAGATTCTTTACCACAAATCAAATTATTTGAGAAAATTTGTTGAACCTAGCAAACTTCATTTTTAAATTATTCACTTATAGCTCTAAAGTCACTAGCTAATGGAATAAAAAGAAGGATACAAAAGCAAAGGGACCTAAAGGATAATTTTGTTATCCATGGTTAATATTTGCACTACAGCAACACAGTAAATAATTATTTTACAACACTGACAATTGAAGTCATAGATCATAAATGTTTTATATTATCTATACAATATTTATAACAATATAGCTCTTAAGTTCTAGAAAACTAATATAATGAAAATACTTGGAAAATGTGCTTAAAATATAACAATCAAAATGTCAGACTATGCGTCGTTTCAGAAGTTACTGTTATAATTACTGGTTCAGTAAAGCTGCAATGGTAGGCATCCATAGCCTATATAATGGAGCACAGAGTGGTGTTACAGGCCTGTATAGCTACATAGGGAGTAATGTGAAGAAATTTAATTAAACAGGATCCACAAAGTACATAGATTCCACAGCTGCTCTGCCCTTGATAGAATTTGGAAGGCAACAGTACCATGAGTAAATATGATTCCTCTACGTGCATGGGCTTCCAAAAATAAATAGTCTATTGCCGTTCCAGGTAGGCCAATGTTATTAAACATTCCAGTATACCTCTTTTCTAACTCCACTCTTAACAAAACACCATAGATAGTTCAGAGTAAGAAGAAGGATAACAAATGTAAACAGACTTTTAATTAATACGGATAATAGAACACTATCAAGTTTGTTTACTTACCGGTCCCGTCACATTAGAACACATATTATTAAAATACAATAATTAACTAATGTAGATCATTGTCAAGATTTATTAACTCATCTGTTTATCTTATTTTCTGAGGTGTTCAAAAACCATTTTGTGAATCCTTAAAGAGAAATTACTGCTGCATTACAAGTAATGTTAATTAAATGGAGCTTGATAAGAAAACTATACTCCATATATCCCTGAAATAGAGATTTCCCTTCTGAGAGACACCCAAGTAGGTGCATGAATTATTCTTGAATAAAGAGTAATTTCCATTTACTATGCTTGATTAAAAAAAGATAAAAAATATATTTTTTTGAGTCAGATGTTATTGCTAAGGTTTTCACCCTGCATACTTTGAGATGAAGTTCACACAGTTTTTAAAACATATAAATATCATTATTAATTATTATTATTATTTATTTAAAAATACGTCTAAAATTTATGCCAAAAAATGTAGGTTGCCCCCAAATTGGATCACTAGCCAAGTTGACGCTGACAGCTGGGGTCTGTTATTCTCACGCTAGGGAGCCCCATTGTTATTGTTGTTGTTGTTGTTGTTGTTATTATTATTATTGCTATTATTATTATGCAGAGAATAACTCCAATAACCATAAGCACCCATGACTTACTGCAGAAAAGTGATTTCTCATAATTTATATTTCTTGAACAAATTGTTCCTGCAAAGTTGTGTGTGTTAGGGTGGGCACAAAAATCTACAGCTGGTGGTGATATCTGTAGAGATGCAAAACATTGCATTACTAGTTATTGTCTGGCTCTATATTAAAGCTTAACTAACATAATACCACAAAGTCATCAAGATTGTTTCACCATAGAAATATATGCCACACTGAGCAACTATTGGTTAGCCAATGTCTGCTGAAATAAATCATCTGTTTGTGTAACGCATGGGCATAATGGCTGCTCAAGATTGAATTAATCCTTTTCTGAAACCTATTTCCACTCTGGCACATATTATGGTTCAAGAATAAGTAGCTCTTTTTTTTTTTCTTAAATGAGCTCAGAATTCTCTCCCAGGACATATGAAAATGGGTTAACTAAACAACCCCTTTAAACAACATCTCCACACTTTTATTAGCTAGGTATAGTTTATCTGTTTTATATGTTCCTAATATTTATTGTTTTACTATTGTGTCCCTCTATTGCTAATGTGCAATACATGACATAAAATTGTTGTGAATAGAGGGTACTAAACATAATAGATACAGTCATGGCTGAAAGTGGTGGAACTATTGATGGGTGAGTGTATGTGTTACTATTCGCTATCTGCAGAACAGTACGGTACTTGGGCTGTTCGCTTTATAGCGAGTAATGGTGTATTTGCCTTGCTATATTCGGGTGTCCCTCCCAGCCATTTTGGGCCTGATTTGCAGCCAATAAACATGCTGAGCATCTTAATCAATCACAGTAATGACGCAGTCATCTTGGTTGTGGCGTTACTGTGATTAGCTGGCCCCTCAGTGTCATAGGGTCTATAAAAGACCTTCTGCCACCATTTTGCACACATTGTGTCCAAAGCCTGCAACGTATCAGCATAGAGATAGTGCAAGAAGCTGCTAGGGAGAGTGTAGACCTGTTAATAACACAAAAAGCCCTTTTCAGGGCTGCCTACAGCATAGGATAGTGAAGTGTTCAGAGGGACAGATTTCCGAGTAAGGACATTGTTTAAAACAGTGTCTGTGTGTCACTACCTCTATCGTACCATCCAAAAACCACATTACAGTAGCTCTTTTAAGGGCTGATAGCACTGAACAAAGTCACAGCATGGAGGGAGAGATTGTAGATTAGGAGGGGAATCGGGACCTGTTTCCACAATATTTAGGGGTGCACAGCCTGACTTGTGCCATCCATCCACATCAGCCACATAATTACATTGCTAGTGATCTTTGCAAATATAAAGCAGGGCTCTACCATTTTGTGCAGCCTGATACAGTAAATCATCATTCATGTTTCCACAATATTTAGGGATTCACAGCCTGACTTGTGCCATCAGTCCACATCAGCCACATTCATACATTGCTAATGGCCTTTGCAAATACAAAGCAAGACTCTACCATCTTGTGCTGCCTGATACACTAAATGCACCCACCGTTCCTGTTTCCACAAAACTTAGGGTCTCACAGCCTGACTTGTGCCATCCATCCATGTCAGCCATATTCATGTGCTGCTATTGTTTTTTGCAAATAGTTACAAAGCAGTACCTTAGTATTTACTGCTGCTTGATATAGTACTGCCCCATTCCTGTTTCCACAATATTTAGAGTTTAACAGCCTGACTTGTGCTGTCTGTCCACAGCAAGCTACATTCATATGTTGCTAGTGGCTTTTCCAAATATTTACAAACCAGTACTCTAGCAATCAGTGCTGCCTGACACAGTAAAGCACTGTTTCCACAATAGTTATGGTTTCACAGCCTGACTTGTGCTATCTGTCCACGTCGTCACATTCTTACGTTGCTATTGGCTTTTGCAAATACAAAGCATGACTCTACCCTTTTGTGCTGCCTTATACACTGAATGCGCCGTTCCTGTTTCCACAATATTTAGGGTTTCACTGCCTGACTTGTGCCGTCCATCCACATCAGCCACATTCATATGTTGCTAGGGGCCTATGCAAATACAAAGCAGAACTTTACCATTTTGTGCTGTCTGATACAGTAATGCACCGTTCCTGTTTCCGCAATATTTAGGGATTCACAGCTTGACTTGTGCCATCCATCCACGTCAGCCACGTTCATACATTGCTAGTAGCCTTTTGCAAATACAAAGCAGGACTCTACCATTTTGTGCTGCCTGATACACTAAATGCACCATTCCTGTTTCCACAATATTTATGGTCTCACAGACTGACTTGTGCCATCCGCCAACGTCAGCCACTTTCATACGTTGTTATTGGCTTTTGCAAATAGTTTCAAAGCAGTACTCTAGTATTTACTGCTACCTGATACAGTAAAGCACCATTCCTGTATCTACACCAATTAGGGTTTCACAGCCTGACATTTTCCATCTGTCCTCAGTAAGCCACATTCTTACGTTGCAGGTGGCTTTTGCAAATAATTACAAAGCAGGACTAGTATTTACTGCTGCCTGATACACTAACCATACTGTTCCTGTTTCCACAATATTTAGGGTTTCACAGCCTGACTTTTGCTGTCTGTCCACAGCTAGCCACATTCATATATTACTAGTGGCCTTTGCAAATACAAAGCAGGAGTCTACCATTTTGTGCTGCCTGGTACAAAGTACTCACTTGTACTTTCACAATATTTTTGGGGTCAAAGTTTTCTTGACTTGGGTCTCTTCACATTTGTCAAGCAGCAACCAACCTTCCATGACCACATAGTCTACTGTGGACACCCAGAAAGCTAGCCCATCCAATCCTCAACCTGGTCCTCCTTCCTCCCACTTCATCAGACACAGGAGACATATGACCTGAATCTTGGCAGCTCTGAGGATCTATTTTGTGCGTACCCATTGGTTGGCTCTGGCCTCTCGCCGTGCAGCATGGAAGAGGGATGTGAGGGGGTGGCATGCATTGATGCGCAATTATTTGAAGACCTACAGCCAGAAGAAAACCATTTTGATGAAATTTATTTATTTTCTCTTGAGGTGGAGGCTGATGATGATGATGAGACACAGTTGCCATCAGGTCAGCCTACAATCTCAAGTGGGAAGGAGGATGAGTTTGAAGATAAGGTGGTTGATGATGAGTCCACTGATCCAACCTGGACTATATACATGCATAGCCGGCACAACAACACAGAGGAAGACAGATATGTAGCACCAACACAGGCACCAAGGGGTAGTGGTTTGCCCAGAGTGAGAACTAGGTCAACTGTTCCCAAGAGCAACCTTACTGTGGCCCAGGTCAGGGCAAGGGGGCATTCAGCTGCTGTCTGGAATTTTTTTCCTGAAAGTCCTTCAGAGAAAAACATTGTAATCTATAGCATCTGCCATACCAAGTTGAGCAGAGGCCAGGGCAAAAGCAACCTGAGAACCACCAGTTTGTGGAACCACATGGCAGCCAAGCACCCCAGTAGGTGGGCAGAACACCACGGTAACAATTGTGTCTGCGGGTCAATCTACTGCCAAGTCACCTGTGCTATGTCCTTCACAATCTGCTGTCCAGGAAGCAGGTGTTCATACATCCTGCACACAAGGATCAATTACGCAGACACAGCAAAAATCCTTGTCCCAAGGAAGCGTCCAGTTGTCTGTGCCTGAGATCTTGGAAAGGAAGCATAAATACCCATCCACGCACCAACAGGCACAAAATCTAAACTCTTACATTGCCAAATTGCTAGCCGTGGAGATGTTGCCGTTTAGGCTTCTGTGATCTCTTGGCTGTGGCTTCCCCATGATACAGTGTTCCCATCACCACTATTTTGCCCATTGTGCCATCCCCGCGTTACACAAGCACGTGTTAAACAATCTCAACCATGCTCTGACCAATTCCGTAACCATGAAGGTCCACGTAACAACAGAAATGTGGACAAGTTGTTGTGGACAGGGATGATACTTATCTGTCACGGCATACTGGGTGAACCTAGTGGAGGCTGGGACAAACTCGCAAACTGTAACATCACACATCCTACCCACACCAAGAATAGCGGGTCAAACTTCTACCAGCATTTTTGCCTCATGATATGCCACTTCCTGTCTCCCCTCCACCTTCTTTCCTGAGTCAACCATGACTCAGGCCGTAGGGCTAACTTTTGTAAACACTATGCACATTGTGCAGTCGACAAACCAGGAAAGTACTCCTACTTCAGCCAAACTACTATTTGTCATTGGAGGCCCTTGTGATGGGGACTTCCTGTGTCCACCATGATTCAGGCCATAGTGCTAATTTTTTTAAACAATGCACATCCGTGTGACAACTGCATCTTTTCCGTTCTGTATACAGTCCGTTTTACATTCATGTGCCTTCCACTGCTTTTTTTAGCGGATTACAAAAAAAAAGGAAGGAGGGTTACATACAGAAAGAGAGGTAACTGGATAAATAGAGAGCTAGATGGATGGATAGATAGATAGATAGATAGATAAATAGATATAATGTCCCACTCCCCTACATTTTGTACCTTTCACTCTTTTCATGTGGCCCTAAAGGGTGCTTAGCCTTGTATTTAGCCAAAAAAAAAAAAAAAATAATGATGTAGGGTCCCTCCTATTTTTTGTAGCCAGCTCGGGTAGAGCAGATGGTTGCAGGCTGCAGACCACAGCTGGCAGCTTCATCTTGGCTGGTAATCCAAAGCAGAGGGCACCCAACGCTGTTATTTTAAAGTAATTATATTATTTAAAACAAAAAATGTGGGGTCTGACCAAATTAGATCACCAGGCAAGGTAAATCGGACACCTGTTGTCTGGTATTCTCAGACTAAGGAGGTCTATAGTTATTGGACCCTCCCCAGCCTAAAAATAGCAGGCCGCAGCTGCCCCAATCCTTACACTTTGCCCAGCTCATCCTGTTGCCCTGGTATGGTGGCAAACTGGGTAATATATGGGGTTGGTGCCAGCTGTGTAATGTCACCTGGCATCAAGCCCTGTCATTAGTGATGTCACGGCATCTATCATATACCCGACATCACTAACCCAGTCAGTAATAGAAAATAGACAAAAAAAAATATTTGGAAAAACGCTCCAAAAATATTCCCTCTTTCACCATTTTATTGAAAAGAAAAACAAATCCGGGTTCAGCACAATCTAATAAGGGGGTCCCATGACGATCCATACGATACTCACTGTCCAGTCAATGAAGAACAGAATGTTCCTCATTGACTGGGAGAGGAGTGCAGTGACCTGAGATAACAACATTTGGTCAGGCCAGGTCACTGCAGGGCATAACGAGTGCCAACGTCATGAACTGAGTTTCATGGCCACCGCGTTCTCACTCAAACTGTCCCGTGAGCTCACGACATCACCGCTAATCATAATCCTTGTATAGGATTGAGGTGCTGACTGATGTGGGGATGTGTAAAATCAGTGGAGGAGGTGGGGACTCTGAACAGGAAGAAGCCTTTTAGTGTTCAGCACTATTTTTTTTCTTAACTTTATTTGAGGATGTTTCTGTAGCCAATCACGGCACAGCAAACACCCATAATGTTCAAACAGAAGGGCTTCTGTGATTGGCTGCCTAAGTCACATGTCTCTGTGCATATAAATTGCGGACATGTTGCATTAGTGCCACTTTGTGAATGTGAAACATTTGGGATGGTGCTCTTGCCGGTGCTGCTAGACAGTTAGCTTAACTTAGCTAGAGGTTTAATGCAAGGTAGTTGAGATTGATAGGAAAACAATAGTATAGAATAGGGACGTGCAGTGTAGGAAAAGGTGTGTGTGACGCAAATCAGCAAATTTCATGATAGAAATAGGGATTAGTACTTGTAGTTCCTGCTAAATAGTTACCAGTGAAGCATGTAAATAGGTATTGCTAAGTATTATTGCCTGATCAAAAATATGCAAACACATTTATAGTCATTGCTAGTTAGCAGTGCCTGGCATAAAAAAGTTTTTAGGGAAGCATCTTAAATTGCTTTTTGCCAATTTTAAATGCCTGCTCAAAATTACGCATACCCATTTATAGGTATTGCTAGTTAACAGTGTGTGCCCTAACAAGTTGCTAGGGAAGCATATAAAAGTGTTTTTTGCCAATTTTAAAGGTCTGTTAAAAATGATGCAAACCGATTTATAGGTTAATTAAATTTCCTAGGCAACTAGCTATAAACTTGTTCTTGGCAATTTTAATTGCAGTTCAAAATTCTGCAATGAAACACATTTATAGGTATTGTTATTAGTGCCTGCTGAAAAGTTGCTATTGAACCAGCTATAAAGGTCTTCTTGGCACTTTTCTATGTCATGGAAAGGGGAATAGGTTGGGTGTTGGAGGTGCATGTGTAGGAAGTTCTGTTAGTCAAAGGTCTAGTGCGCAAACACTGGCTCATTCTATCCCAAGAGAAAGGAGAACAATTTATATTACTGGACAGCCTACTCCACTACATATCTTTGGCAGCTGCACATTGCTGGTTGTACAGAAATTTCTAGGGCACTATTCTGTCCTGGGTGCACTGCTGCAGAAGCCAAGGTCACTGTGTGCTCACTTTTTAAAATTAAAATGCCAGGTCACAGCCTGTGTGTTGCATAGACTGTACCTCCCTGCTCTTTTAAGGCCCTATGAAGAGAGGGGCAATTGATGCTACTGTACTGCTGTCTGCATGATAGTTTTTTAAATGTCGAGACTCCAAGATGGGTCTCAAAGTTGTGTCTTGTGGGTAGTGCCAGTCTTCTGGGAGCAAAAGACCTACACCTGCCAATCAAGCATGTCTTAATTTTTAAATTTGAAATGCCGGGCCACGGCCTGTGTGTTGAATGAACCATACCTCCCTGCTCTTTCAAGCTTCTTTGGAGAGGGGCAATTGATGCTACTGTACTGCTGTCTGACTGAAAGGATTTTGAATGTCGAGACTACAAGATAGGTCTCAAAGCGTTCTCTTGTCTGTACTGCCAGGTGTATGGGAGCACTAGGTCTACCATCCACATCTATATTTCTTATGTCAATAGTCTAGGAAGCTAATGGCTATTCCAAAATAGTGGTGCTACGCTGTAAAATGTATTTTTTCTGTTTTGAAAGCTTTCAACCACTATAAAGTTGTTTTTTCTGCCTTACATTTGGCCTCCCATTGAATTCAGTGGGGTTCAGAAAGTTTGATAAGGGTTCGAAGTTCAGATTGATAAAGGTTTGACAAACATGCCGCTTGTTTGGTTGGGCTTGATGACCCGAACCTTGAGAGGATTGCTCATCTCTAGTTATAAGTGCATCTCAAGATCTTGATGGTCCTTTGTCTACAGTATGCAACATAATCAAGACGTTTACAACCCATGGCACAGTGTAAGTTCAAACTATCCATCAACATTTCAATAAAATTACATGCTATGGCAGGAATCCCAGGGGGGCCCCAGTGCTTACACAAAGTCTAGACTGCAGTTTGTCAAAATGTCCATGCGTATGCGTATTAACATTTTACCAACACGATTCTAGTCCTGTGACATCATCTTATGACTGTAACTTCTGACTGTCGGGAAGTCAGAAGTTACATCACAAGTTCCCAATTCATCTCAATGAGAGCCAGAATGAGGCCACAATAGAGATGTATTGAATTGTTACTTCTGGCACGCTCCATGAAACACTGGAGTTGCTACATTGTCAGAAATCACTTAGTCCGATTGGAGCAACGCTGGACAGAGATGAAGCTGACAAAAAGGACGTGTAAGACAGGGGGTAGGGGACTTATACTTAATGCACCACATTAGCAGTGCAATAAAAATAACCACTGGGGTGGTTGTTTAAATGAGAGAGGGAGTTACCAGTGTAAGTAATATAATAACTGCTCTCTTAATCTCACTGCAGAGCTGTGAATGATTATAACTGACACAATACAGCATTTATCACATCTGTAGTTGTTCTTCCATAGTGATTCAGCTTCCATCTCAAAGGCAGCCACTATTACAATGCAGCAGAGATGTGAGAGCTGCTGCTGCAAAAGTTTTTATTATAGACAATATTTAGTGCTATTGTTCTGTGCAAGTTACACTTTTCACTTTGCTCATTCATTAATGGGGTTATCCGGCTTATTTTGACTTTTTATTGTTATTACACTATTGGGCTACATTGGGACAGGTAAGTAGATAGTGACTACTTACCTGCCTTTCTGTCAACCTCTCTCCCCGGCTCAGAGCAGTTATGTGACCGCTCCTATCATGTTTTTGCTGCTTCCTGTGATGTCACGACGACCAGTGCAGGAGCTTATGTGCCTGCTTAGTTGATGGGCAGCACAGGCGATGTCATGTACTCGCCCCTGCTGGGCAGGTACAGGGCGTGCCATCCCCACCCCCTTTCCCTCCACTCTCCCACACATTCCATAGTGCAGGGGTCTCGCTGCCTGTATGCTGCATACAGCACCCATGCTGTTGGCAGGACGCAGGCAAATGTCCCCCCTGCTGAACACTGGCTGTGCAGAGGGCCGCGCAGTCAGAACTGTATTTCAGATGCCAGATTCCAGGGCACCCTGCAGAGCCTCTGTATACAGCAATGATCAGCCGCCAGCCAATCAGAGGCAGCAGCAGATCACTGGAGAAGCTGCATAGAGAGTGCTTCCCTGTATACTTGGAGATCAGTCATCTGATATACAGCGCTGACTGCACAGCCCCTTCAGAGGCCGCAAAAGGCAGGACACAGGGCACCGAGGGAAGGAGGAGAGGTGAGGTGGATTTGTGCTTGTTTTTTTTGCATGTATGAAGACTGGCAGACTAGGGGGCAATTCTACAGGACAGAGCATTACTAGAAGAAGAGCAGGAAAGGGGCCATTACTACAGGATGGGCAGAAGGATGGGGCACATTACTATAAGATGGGCGCATTACTATAAGATGGGGCACAATACTATATTATGGGGACATTACTATAGGATGGGGACAGGGATGGTCACTTTGCTACACTATATGTCCGGTGGATGTGAGGTGATTGTGCTGTAACAAGTGAGAGAAGCAGGATCACTGCTCTGTGCTACCAATGATTCGAAATACAGAGCAGTGATATCTCATCTGTGACCGCACAATCTCCTCACATCACATCCACCACACATATAATTTAGTAATGTGCCCATTTTTGCTGGGGCAATGAAAGGTCAGTGTTGAGCAGAATACTGACAGCCAATGGCCGGGCAGAGCTGGACAGTGAGGCCACTTGGTGCCAGCTCTGACTGAGAGGTTCGGCAGTCAGGCACGACTTGTTTGCTTGAGCTGCATGTAAACAAAGTGTGTGTAGAGAATAAAGGGATAATTCAAGACGAACAAAAGTTAGAAAACTAAAAAATATAATGTAGGGGTGATTTATATGACAATACAGCACAGATTAGCTTGTAAAAAAATGTTACATTTTTTGTCGGACAACTCCTTTAAGGGAACAATAATGTGCCATATAACTTATCCGAGGATTGCATCGAAATGCTCTGACTGGATATCGTCTTCACAGACCAAGGATGACAGCTGCAAAGAAATACACTATGATGCACCTGGGTCAGGTGAGCCGCCGGTCAGTCCAAGGACTGTGATGCGATCCTCAGGAAAATTATATGGAGATGTCATTGTGCTCTTAAAATAAGTTCTGGAAGCAGATTCTCATGCAGATCTGTGTCTGGCCCATAATTCTAGACATTAGAATAAAAGATTTCAAGGTATTTTATTCAAATTTGTATGACCTGTATTCCCATATAGATGGTTTAGGGCAATGATCCTATTCACAGATTCCCTCTAAGGTATTAAATTTGGAGGGTTCCAAAATATACCATAGGTGAAAAAAAAAAATCTGAGGCCAAAATTATTCTTCCCATGTGGAACACTGATTTTGGTACTTGTGAAACTATTGTTTAAGCGTTTTTCTGTCTTATGACTGACTTTCATGTCACTACTTGTCTCTGTGTTGTTTGGTTTCCTGATTGTCCATCTTGTGTCCCTCCCTGTCTTTCAATTTGTTACTTTTGGTCTTATGACTATGAATATTTTGTTCCATTGAGCCAGCATTGTCAACAGAGTGAACTAAATGATGACTTTCTGGGAACATATCTCTTTCTACCTAATATTTTCAAGAACAATAGTAAAAAATCACATCTCAAAATGTATCTAGTTATTATTGTGAACTGTGTTAAAACAAGTTTGATTTTCTTTGTATGACTTCTTTTATCAATATTGCACTGTTGTAAAGTTTACAGGCTTTTATTGTACTGAAGTATTTGTATTCGCATTTTATAAATGGATCCTTTTTCCATACGTTCTTCGATTTCAAACTTTAAAAAGGGTGAAAAATGTTCCACTTATTTTTTTTATCATTCAGTTGAAAGCCAAACATTTGAAGTACCTTCCTGCTATTTCAATATATCAATGTTTATATATGCTGCATTGCAAAAGCTTTAGATTGGTGTGGAAAAATGCTGCAAACTAAGAATTTGAAAATCAAAGTACTATTGTTTATATTTATCCATTAACAAAATGCAAAGTGAATAAACAAAACAAATCTAAATGGAATCAATGCTTGGAGCGATCGCCCTTTGCTTTTAAAACAGCATAAATTCTTCTACCGTGTTTCCCCGAAAGTAAGACAGTGTCTTACTTTCTTTTTACCCCCAAAAGTGCCACTATGTCTTACTTTCGGGGTATGTCTTATATTGGAAAAAATCCCACAGCAATCGCAGCAAGTCTCCATGCAATGTACCGTATGGGGACTTGCCGCGATTGCGCCCTAAGTGTACCGCAAGTTAAGGAAACTTAACCACCAGCGGCTGCACATGAGGGCAATGAGGCTGTGTGATTTTGTATGTTGTCCATGGTCCTGATGGACCACGGACAACATTACTGCAACATCTCAACATTTCTCGGTAGCCGAGCGCTCAGCTGAGTGCCCGACCGCCGGCATGTGTCAGCTCTCAGCTGAGCACTAAGCCGCCGGCATGTCAGGGCGTTCAGCTGAGCGCCAGACCGCCGGCATGTGTCAGCTCTCAGCTGAGCGCTTTGCCGGCGGCATGTCAGGGCGCTCAGCTGAGCGCTTTGCCGCCGGCATGTCAGGGTGCTCAGCTGAGCGCTCGGCTGCCGGCACGTTAGGGCACTCAGCTGAGCGCTTTGCCGGCGGCATGTCAGGGCGCTCAGCTGAGCGCTTTGCCGGCGGCATGTCAGGGCTCTCAGCTGAGCGCTCGGCCGCCGGCATGTTAGGGTGCTCAGCTGAGCGCTTTGCCGCCGGCATGTCAGGGCTCTCAGCTGAGAGCTGTCACATGCCGGCGGCATGTCAGGGTGCTCAGCTGAGCGCTCGGCCGGCGGCATGTCAGGGCGCTCAGCTGAGCGCTTTGCCGGCGGCATGTCAGGGCTCTCAGCTGAGAGCTGTCACATGCCGGCGGCATGTCAGGGTGCTCAGCTGAGCGCTCGGCCGCCGGCATGTTAGGGCGCTCAGCTGAGCGCTTTGCCGCCGGCATGTCAGGGCTCTCAGCTGAGAGCTGTCACATGCCGGCGGCATGTCAGGGTGCTCAGCTGAGCGCTCGGCCGGCGGCATGTCAGGGCGCTCAGCTGAGCGCTTTGCCGGCGGCATGTCAGGGCTCTCAGCTGAGAGCTGTCACATGCCGGCGGCATGTCAGGGTGCTCAGCTGAGCGCTCGGCCGCCGGCATGTTAGGGCGCTCAGCTGAGCGCTTTGCCGGCGGCATGTCAGGGCGCTCAGCTGAGCGCTTTGCCGGCGGCATGTCAGGGCGCTCAGCTGAGCGCTTTGCCGGCGGCATGTCTGGGCGCTCAGCTGAGCGCTTTGCCGGCGGCATGTCAGGGCTCTCAGCTGAGAGCTGTCACATGCCGGCGGCATGTTAGGGCGCTCAGCTGAGCACTTTGCCGGCGGCATGTTAGGGCGCTCAGCTGAGCGCTTTGCCGGCGGCATGTCAGGGCGCTCAGCTGAGCGCTCGGCCGCTGTAACTGTACTGTAAAGAGGAAAAAAAAAAAAAAATTTTTACTACGTCTTACTTTCGGGGTACGTCTTACATTAGCCGACCCCCCCAAAACCCCCACTACGTCTTACTATCGGGGGTGTCTTACTATCGGGGAAACACGGTAGGTAAACTTGAACACAGTTTTGAAGAAACTTGGCAGGGGGGTTCTTCCAAACATTTTGGAGATCTATCCACAGATTTTCATGCTAGGTATGGGGAAGTACCAAGCAAATGGCAAAAAGTAAGGGAAGGGAAACCTTGTGTCTAGGGAAGGGGAGAAGGTAACCCATGACCAAGCCTACCATTGGGCCCTTGGTTCCCTCATTGCCCTAAATAGATTCTGTACCTATGCACCGAGCCGAATACCTGACCCTAAACTGACCCTGATCTGGGTTCAGGGTAGGGAGTGGATGGGATGGGCTCTTCGTCAACCTCACTAGACAGTAAAGGTACCGTCACACTAAGCAACATCGCTAGCAACATCGCTGCTGATGCACAACTTGCTAGCGATGTCGCTTAGTGTGACATCCAGTAACAACCTAGCCCCTGCTGTGAGGTCGTTGGTTGTTGCTGAATGTCCTGGGCCATTTTTTATTTGTTGCTCCCCCGCTGTGAAGCACACATTGCTGTGTGTGACAGCGACAGAGCAACAACTAAATGTGCAGGCAGCAGGAGCCGGCTTCTGCAGACGCTGGTAACCACAGTAAACATCGGGTAACAAAGAAGCCCTTCCCTTGGTTACCCGATATTTACCTTCATTACCAGCGTCCGCCGCTCTAGCTGTCAGTGCCGGCTCCTGCTCTCTGCACATGTAGCTGCAGTACACATCGGGTAATTAACCCCATGTGTACTGTGGCTAGGTGTGCAGGGAGCCAGCGCTAAGCGGTGTGCGCTGGTAACCAAGGAAAATATTGGGTTGGTTACCCGATATTTACCTTAGTTACCAAGCGCAGCATGCTTCCACGTGTAGCGATGCTCCAGCGATCTCTGCCAGGTCAGGTTGCTGGTGGGATCGCTGGAGTGTCCCTTAGTGTGACATCTTACCAGCGACCTCCTAGCAACTTACGTATTGTCGTCACACATAACGACAATGACAACGACATCGCTGTTACGTCACCATTTTCTGTGACGTAACAGCGACCTTGTAAGTCGCTGTTATGATCGCTGCTTAGCTGTCAAACACAGCG
Source organism: Anomaloglossus baeobatrachus (assembly GCF_048569485.1). NCBI lineage: Eukaryota > Metazoa > Chordata > Amphibia > Anura > Aromobatidae > Anomaloglossus > Anomaloglossus baeobatrachus. The sequence goes on from NC_134353.1 coordinate 173,416,550, forward strand.
ACGCAGCAGCGATCATAACGCCGCTACATGTGCAGAGAGCAGGGAGCCGCGCACACTGCTTAGCGCTGGCTCCTTGCTCTCCTAGCTACAGTACACATCGGGTTAATTAACCCGATGTGTACTGCAGCTACATGTGCACAGAGCAGGAGCCGGCACTAGCAGCAAGAGCGGCGGAAGCTGGTAACGAAGGTAAATATCGGGTAACCAGGGAAAGGTCTTCCCTTGGTTACCCGATGTTTACAGTGGTTACAGCTTTCCGCAGCTGCCAGATGCCGGCTCCTGCTCCCTGCTCGCTTAATTTCATCGCTCTCTCGCTGTCACACACAGCGATGTGTGCGTCACAGCGGGAGAACGACGACGAAAAAATGAAGCAGGACATTCAGCAACGAGCAAAAACCTCACAGCAGGGGCCAGCTCGTTGCTGGATGTCACACACAGCGTCAGCAACGGGACGTCGCTGCAACATCACAGAAAATGGTGACGTAGCAGCGACGTCGTTGTCGTCGTCGCTGTGTGTGACACCACCTTTACCAGCGATCCCTATCAGGTTGTATCTTTGTTGAGATCGCTGGTAAGTTGTTTAGTGTGACTGGGCCTATAGGACACACAGAGATAACATACAAGGGAAAGCCACAAACAACTTATCTCTAGTTGTCTCAAAGACAGAAGATGCAACAACAACCAAGATTCTCCTGATTAATGCAAGCTGCCTGCTTGCATTGAAGACTTGATAAAGATGTATAAAATATCACCATCACCTAGTAATAGGAAGTGAAAGTTTATATAGACAAGGAAATTCCTGATGAACAGCAGCTGACAGGCTGAACAATGCCCCAGGGTCCTAAAGGGAAAAGGATGAAAACCAAGCAGGAATTATAGCAGGTCAGGGAGCAGTTTGTGCAGCCAAATGCAGTGACATTCTACAGCTTGACAACATAGGACTGTCTGTAACCCGTGACACATCTGTGATACAGATCTTCTGTTGATCTAGGCTTGCACAAATGCCTCTGTCTCATGTTTTCCCAGACAGACTTGATGATATTGAGATCAAAGCTCCTTGGAGGACATATAATTTCTAATTTCCAGGACTCATTGATGTTTTTATGCTGAAGATAGTTCTTAATGACATTGGCTGTATGTATGTGCCCATTGTTTTGCTGCAGAGTAAATTTGGAGTCAATCAGATACCTCCCCTGATGGTATTGCATGATGGATATAATTATCTGTTTGTATTATTCAGCATTGAGGACAGCAGTTATCCTGAACAATTTCCCAACTCAATTTGCTAAAACGCGGGCTCAAACTTACAAGTAATCTACACTATGCTTCACTATTGCCTGTAGATACTATATTATACTGCTATTTAGCCCTTCAACAAAAAAAATGCATTTTGTTGCACACAAATAATGCACATTTAGTCTAATTTGTCAAAAGTATCTGCTGTCATTTTTCTTCACCAAAGTTACTATGTTTTCTTGCATACTGGAATCACCTGGCCTTTTTTCATGTCAAAGATTTGATTGTTTGTCTGTAATTTTTTCTATGAAGACCTTTTCTGTTTAGACTTTTCCTATCAATAAATGGGTGCTGCCATTTCTGTGCTGATGGCATTGTTGGATATCTCTCCTCCCGATTTTGAAAGGAAAAATGATGTTTCTTTCATTTGCTGTACTAAGTTTTTGTGGCTGAGCACTGAGTCTATGGTCCATAACATTGCACATTTTTTGGTAATTTTTAAATGAGCTTGAAGAACACATCTTAAAACACCAGCATGCTTTGAAATTTTTACCTGACAGAGACCTTGCTGATGCAGCATAACTACCTTGTGTCTTGTTGTTGTGTTCAGTATTTCTATAGTGTATGACCTGTGACAAGAAACTACTGTCTTCACCTTTGTAGCAGAATTTGACTTTTACTCACCCAGTTGTAATCCTTTTATATAGTCATTTATGCTTCAGGTAATAATAATTTTATGTATATAGAGCCAACATAATTTGCAGCACATTACAATTAAGTGGTGATATATACAGACTGAAGGTACATTGGGGAAAAAAAGTATTTAGTCAGCCACCAATTGTGCAAGTTCTCCCCACATAGAAAACCTTTGGAGGGAGTTGAAAGTCCGTGTTGCCCAGTGACAGGCCCAAAACATCACTGCTCTAGAGAAAATCTGCATGGAGGAATGGGTCAACATACTACCAACAGTGTGTGCCAATCTTGTGAAGACTTACAGAAAACCTTTGACATCTGTCATTGCCAACAAAGGATATATAACAAAATATTGAGAACTATTGTTATTGACCAAATACTTATTTTCCACCATAATTTTCAAATAAATTCTTGCAAAAATCAGACAAGGTGATTTTCTGGATTTGTTTTCTCATTTTGTCTCTCATAGTTGTGGTCTACCTATGACGACAATTACAGGCCTCTCTCATCTTTTTAAGTGGGAAAACTTGCACAATTAGTGGCTGACTAAATACTTATTTTCCCCACTATATATATATAGATAGGTCCACAAATATTTGGACAGTGACACATGTTTTGAAATTTTTGCTTTTTTACCAAAATATATTACACATGTTGTTCTAAGTGTAATATATACATATAGTGCAGACTTTTAGCTTTCATTTGAAGGTGTTCACATCCTAAATGGAGTGAGCATTTGGAAATTACAACTTTTTAATATGTATCTGCCACTTTTTCAAGAGAGAACAGATAATTGGACAATAATCCCAAAATGTATTTAATAGATTCCATGGGCTATTCCCTTTTTAATCAATCAATAAGAAAGAAGATTAAAGGTCTGAAGCTAATGTGAGTTTTGGTGCTAATTACAGGTGTGGTATTTGAATTTGCAAACTATTGCTGTGAACCCACAACATGCGGTCAAAGAAATTCTCAATGGAAGAGAAACTGACCATAATTAGGCTAAAAAAAAGAAGATATCCAACAGAGATTGCAGAAATTTTGGGAGTGGCAAATTCAACACTTTTGTACATTCAGCATAAGAAAAGAGGGCACTAGTAAACATTGGAACTCAAAAAGACCTGGACTTTCACAGAAGACAACAGTGGTAGAAGATTGCAGAATCCTTTCCATGGCGTAGAAAAATCACTTAAAAAGATTCGCACAAGTGAAGAACACTCTCAAAGAAGTGGGTGTAACAGTCTATGTCTACCATAAAGAGAAGACTTCATGAGAGCAAATACAGAGCTCTCACCACATGGTGAAAACTAATATTTAGCCTTAAAAATGCAATGGCCAGATTAGACTTTGCCACAAAAAACATATAAAGAAGCTACACCAGTTCAGGGAAAGCATTTTTTGGACAGAGGAAACTATGATTAACCTTCACTGGACTGATGGGAAAGTATGGAGAATGCTTGGAATGGCTTATGATTAAAAGTACTCCACATCCTCTATAAAACTTGGTGGAGGCAGTGTTATGGCATGTGCATGTATGACTTCCAATGGCACTGGGTTACTAATGCTTATTGATGATTTGGCTTTAGACAGAAGCAGGTGGATGAATTCTAAAGTGTACAGGGATATCAATACATTCTGCTTAGATTCAACTAAATACAGCAAGATGGAGTGGACAGCGCTTAACAGTAAAGATTGACAATGACTCAAAACATACTGAAAGAGCAACTTCTTAACTCATCGATCATCCATTTTAAATGTTTAAAGGATTAGTCCCATCTTAAAGATCCTATCCCAATATGTACTAGGTGTAATAAAAATATTAGAAAATACCTCCATTTAGAAATAGTATATCCCTCCTGATTATAACTATGTCTCTTACCTGATGTGCAGGGCATTTTAGCTTAGGTATCTGTGGTTATGGCCATGATCAATTAACTGTCACTATTTGAGTGGATATAACCATGGATACCTAAGATGCAATTTTCTGCATATGAGGTAAGAGATATGGCTATATCAGGAGAGCTATCTTATATTTCTAATTGTAGGTATTTGCTATTATTATTATTATTATTATTATTATTATTATTATTATTATTACTACTACACCTTCTACATATTGGGATAGAATGTTGGAGTAGGGAATAACCATTTATGACAAATTTTCACAGAATATTTTTTTTCAACCAGTTTAATTAAACCTGAAGGTTGACATTTCAGTTGCATCTCAGTTCTTTCATTCTCCACTGCATTCCAAATTATTAAGTAACTTTAATTTAATTTTCATAAAGATTTACTTTTTTGATTTTCAAATTACTTCATTGACGGTATTGTGTTTCAGGGCTCTTTGGATCACTGAAATAACACTAAAATAACTGTGATAATTAGTTTGCCAGGGTAGCCTATTTAAAGGAAACCTACTTAAGAAGGAAACATATATGTACACATTCAGCTCAACAACTTGCTGCAATCCTCACAAGTTCCAAGCCAAGCACACGTATGGTTGAAGTCACCAATAATATAGAAAAATATAAGGGATTCCAGTGTGGTCTTGTAATTTTTCATAAAATTCTTGTCTTTATTATTATAATTTTTTTAAAATTACAATCCAAGGACATGCAGCATAAATAACAGTGTCCAAATCAGAGCGACGCGTTACAACAAACTGTCTTAATCATGCTGAAATTGTACCAGGGTTGAATAAGAAGTAATGCCTACACCTTTGTAACTCCTCAGCAGATAGCAGCACTGGTATGCAGCAGATACAGGACTGTCTAGTAGTCGCTCCTCTACAGCTCCAGATGGCGTGAAACCTTAGCAATAAAAGCTTGTGTTGTTACAGTGTAAAGAATGGAACCCTGTTCAGATGGTAGGTTAATGTATGGAAAAACAATCAATTCAGAGTGTTAGATCACAACACTGAAACTTTGAAATGATGAATAACAAGGATCAGAAAGGAAAAGGGAAATGTTTTTCTGCAGCATGACAATGCCAGACCACACACTTCACAAGACACCCCAACAGAACCTCAGAGACTGAGTCTCACCACCGTATGGCATTCTCCATACAGCCCAGATTTGACACCATCTGATTTCCATCTGTTCCCAATAATGAAAAAAGATCTACGGGGACATCAATATGCATATATGCATATGATGAAGCAGTTGAGAGAACTGTGAGAGGCTAGTTGTGGTGATAGAGTGTCAATGTCTTCCGTGACGGCTTAAAAAAACTTGTTTATCGTTATCAGAAGTGTACCCAATTCTCTGGTGATTATGTGGAAAAGGGAATATTGGTAATTAAAGAGCACATTCTAAAGATTATTTCTGCCTTTGATTTATTAAACATTTTTTCATCAAAAGCCAAGTTACGAAGATGGAGGCATTACTTTTCATTCAACCCTCATATGTTCCTGAGGAATAAAACTACCTAATCACTTTTACCACAAGGTGAAAGTCATAAAAATAAATGAAGCCAATTCATCTAGTGCTGTCGATTTGTTTATTTTGCCTCCCAAAAATTGCAGTATGGCGAGGCTCATATTTATTCTGTGCTGTATGCTGAGCGTATACACCAGGGATTATGTGTAACTCTCTGAAAATCGTAATTCAGACAAAAATCCCAACGGAAAGTTCACTGTAATGAGGGCACATATTTCAACTCCCGTCTAACCTGTGGATGGTGATGTCCATCTTTTTACACATTTTTTAGGTGTGACAAAAGTGCGGTCATTACCATTTTTGTTCATCTTTGAAAAGACATACACCACTGAACAGAGGCCAGAGTCCAGAGTAATTCTGCTGCCTCATTATAGTGAATGGGTTTCGCATGAATCACACGTTTTGGAAATGTGGGTGCAAACGATGATGAACAGAGCACTGGATAAACACTGGAATGTTCCTAAGGCGTGAGCAAGCCCTTCTCTTAAAGGGCCAAAGTGCCATTTCCTGGAAGTGCCTCTCAGTCTATCGCTGAACTCTAAACTCAAATATGGCCCTCCTTTCCTTCTTCACTTTGCACTGTTACCTCATAAGTAGTTTTCAACCACATATGAGGTATTGAAAAATTGCACAACAAATTGTATGGGCCATTATCGCCTGTGACCCTAGTGAAAATTAATAATTTGGGGTTAAATCAACATTTTTATGTTTAAAAATGATTTTTTTTCATTTTCACATCTCAACATTATAAAATTATGTGAATCATCTGGGGATTCAAAGTGCTCATCAAACATCTAGACAAATTCCATGAGGTGTCTAGTTTCCAAGATGGGGTTGTTTGTTGAGGAGTTCCACTATTTATGCACCTTTGAACTCTTCAAATGTGCCATGGCATCTGCTCACGATTCCAGAATATTTTTTATTAAAAAATTTAAATGGCACAGCACTCCTTCCCTTCCGAGCACCGCTGTGCACCCAAACAGTACATTTACACCACATCAAATGGTGTGCTGCATTTTCCCCTGTAACCCTTGTGAAAATGAAAGATTTGAGGATATTTTTGTGGTTAACATGCATTTTTTAATTTCGTTTCTCAACGTTGCAAAATTCTTTGAAGAACCTAGGGTTTAAGGTTTTTACCAAACATCTAAATAAATTTGTTGAGGTTTCTAGTTTTGATAATGGAGTCACTTGTGGGGGTGATCCTCTGTTTAGGCATATCAGGGGCTTTCCAAATGCACCATAGCATCCGCTAACAAATCCACCTAATTTTACATTCAAAAATTGAAATGGCGCTCTTTCCCTTCCGAGCCCTGCCGTGCAGACAAACAGTAGATTTCCACCACATATGGGTTTTTGCAGTGCTGAGGGAAAATTGCTCAAAAAATTGAATAATGCATTTTTCCTTAGTGCTCTTGTGAAAAAAAAATGATTTGAGGTTGAAGCATCATTTTTTTAAGAAAAAAGGTATTTTTTTCATTTTCACAGCTCAATGTTGCAAAATTCTGTGAAGCACCTGGGGGTTGAACGTGCTCCCTAAAAATCTAGTAAACTTCCCTAGTTGTCTAGTTTCCAAAAGGGAGTTATGTGTGGGGGAGCTCTACTGTTTACGCACATCAGGGGCTCTCCAAACTCTACATGGCATCTGCTAATGATTCCAGCTAATTTTGCATTCAAAAAGTCAAATGGCACTCAATCATGTTCAAAATCTTTGCAATATACTCAAGCAAAATATCTATAGAGTTGGGAGGCAGTTATCAATACGGGAGTTCTGGGGGGGCTTTTCTGACAAACAGTAATGAAATTCAAGCAGAAATTAAGCATAAATTCACAAGTTCAATATATACTAGAATTGTGAAGGCTATAATAAAATACGGTGTCTTATGTTAAAATGTAACTTGGCCTGTTAAGATGTTTTTGATTGAAAAAGCTTTTGATTTGAATACATTTTAATTATCACTTCTTTACAATGTTTGGAAACTGTTGCGCATAATTTGGAACAGTCGGTTTTGAGGTTTTATTGTTTTGAATAAAATACTGCTATCATTGGAGGTTTGTTCAATAATATTTTATGTATGCTCTATTGGTTATTGGTTGATGATTGGTACATTATACTGACTCTTTTGCATCAACCAATTAGAAAAATCTTAGAAAATATAATTTGCATAAAGTTTTGAAATGCGGTGTAATCATGACGATTCGGTCACTGTCCAAACACTTCTAGACCTAACACATATACGTGTACATATATGTCGCTCTTTGAGTACAGTGCTCTTAAGTTATAGCCAAAGTTCTCTTTTAAACTGCTCTAATGTCAGTAGAGTATTTTTAGTATACTTGTTAATTGTACCTTACAGTGATTATAGTCACATGTACTGAATAGTGCCAGAAATGTAGATTGATTTGCTGTCAGCTTTGTAGAAGCAGAAATATTTCTGCATTTAAGAAGCAGTTACAAGAACATCTGTTTGTAGCAAAGAAATATATTCTAATGACAATAATTTTTAATATTTTACATTTATTATTTTTGCTAGATTATTTTTCTATTGGATTTATTATCTGCAAAAAAGAAATTCCACATAATTATCCTATTTTTTTTTTTAAAAAAGCCTCACAGAGTGGTGTTTCATGTGGAAATACAGTGATACTAAACCTTGGCTAACAGCTAAGTGAACTGACATTGTGTGAGAAAATACATGAATGTTTTATCTTGCATAGTAGTTATGAAATAAATATAATAAAAGTATTTTGTTGAATATATTACCATATTGTATTTCTTGCTTATAGATTGAATCATTCACATGTTATACAGCAATGGCATAATGTTAGATTATGGCATTACTTCCTAATCAGTTGATGTGTAACCTATGCAACTGAAAAGGGAAGGTAGAATTTGCATTGCTTTGCCATTAGAATTTTTGTCTTTGCAACCAACACTGCAGCTGGCCCCATTCTCTCAAAAAAGCTGTGTTGCAGTTTCAAGCAAAGAAAAAAGCAATGAAGAAAATACAATGCTTTGCAAAACAAGGGAAACATTGTGGAATAGACAAATCTGGAAACCTGCAATATCAGAAGATTTTTGGAGATCTTGTAAGCGGTGTTCAAGGCTCTTGGTCACACCTCCTTAGACGTCTTGTCTCTTTTAACTTTGAAACAGGGCACAAATACCGTGACTAAGTTTAAATTTAGTTTTCATTCACTGGCCACAGAGTTGGCCTGGAATTAAAAAGCCCTGGTAATGGTAATATAAAGGATGAGCTGCAAGGCAGAGACCACCTTTCCTCCCTGAATACCTTTATAAACTTAGATATTAGGATAAATCTCCATCTCTGTTGTTACAAACCTGATGCAACTTGAGCACTGCAAACTCTCTGTGCAAGAGTGACAGCATAGGGTTAGAGAGAACGAGTGTTTTGTGGAGGCAAAGGATATTTTGTTAGTCAGTACCCAGGGAGGCCGGGAAAGGTCAGCACCCAGGGTTAGTCGGACAGATAATAGTAAATTTTATTTACAGTATAAAGCGCCAACATATGATGTAGAACTTTCTTAAAGGTATTAAAATTACATTATTCCAATTTTTTTTATTACTTTTCAGTAATTTTATTAGAAAAAAAATCTCCTTTATTCTCTCTCTAGAATACTGGACACAGAGATGCACTGCTGTGCACAATATATCTATATGTCTAGTATAATCTGTCTGTGGAGGTAGAGGCTACTTTGCAGCTTCAAGTGTACTTAATTCTCCCGGTGACATCACCAGACTGTGGCTCAAATATTTAACTCCTGCTGAAATGTTTGAAGGTTGTTGGTTCAAATCTTGAGAAGGGGGAACATAAGAAATGATATATTTGTAATTATTTCCCATTCTTTCATAGGGACAAAAATGCTGATGTTTCTTCACCTCTAGGGACATAGAGCTGCACTGCTATTTACAATGTATGCATATGTAGCTGAATAATTTGCTTCTGGGTTCCCTGACAGCAATACATGTCAAGATTTTCAAATACTATAATTTTTTTCAGTCCAGACAGTGCGTCAATGGTAGAATTGCTGCCTACAGACAATGAGTTTACAGGTTCTAGTCCTGATGAGACCAGAACAGAGAAGATTTGTTAATTAAATTTATACACTAAGATGTTGATTCCATCCCCTGAGAAGCAGTACAGACAGTCCTGCTTAACCCGGATGGTTGGGAGCTATTCTCGTCTCTAGTCTTGTATTGGTAGTGGTATGCCTCCAATAGAGGTAGACTACACAGCTACTTAACTACCCCACCTCCTTTCTAGCATCCATAAAATCTTTAAACCTCTTCTTGATTATCATGCCAGCTAACAAGTAGCTAAATCAATTGATGTTTACAGCCAACTTCTTTTTTGTGCTATGACCCTGCTGATTTTTTGGGGAAGGCCTTATTTGGACTGTTGCTGGAAGAACACATTTTCTATGTTTATCCTTGCCGTCATTATAGTTCTAAAAATAGACACTATACAAAAACCTGGCACTTCTGGGTATTGGTGTTCAAGTAGGATCCAATCCCATAATTAAAGAAAAATTATAACAAGGCTCTTTTATGACATTAGGCTCACTCCCTGCAATTGGCATACAGTGACTGTGTCATGCCAGCATACTTGGGATGCCGGTGTCCCTCTGTACCTTGTGCAGTATATCTGTTTTCCTCTTCTCTGATGTTCACGTATAAGTGCAGTCCCTGGTGGTTGTTCTCGGTGGATGCCCACATAATGGTCGGCTCTGCTCCCACCTAGGCTGTAGGCTCTGCACATGTTTTGTGGGGTTTCCTGCTCTCCAGCCCAGGGGGTGAGTGCACACACTTTCTCTTCTTCTATGGGGAGATATGCAAAACTTTCTAAGATGTCCCCAGCCTATTGCTGGGAGGCACCAGCTATTTAAGGCTCCTCCCCCTGAAAAGAGAGGCAGCGCACTTTGTATCATTTCTGTATGTGTCTTGATATGTGTTTCCTGAAGGGCTGGTGTCTTCTCTTCCTGAGTCCAGTACACTGTGTGCAGAATTATTAGGCAAATGAGTATTTTGATCACATGATACTTTTTATACATGTTGTCCTACTCCAAGCTGTATAGGCTTGACAGCCAACTACCAATTAAGTAAATCAGGTGATGTAAATCTCTGTAATGAGGAGGGGTGTGGTGTAATGACATCAACACCCAATATAAGGTGTTCTTAATTATTAGGCAACTTCCTTTCCTTTGGCAAAATGGGTCAGAAGAGAGATTTGACAGGCTCTGAAAAGTCCAAAATTGTGAGATGTCTTGCAGAGGGATGCAGCAGTCTTGAAATTGGCAAATTTGTGAAGCATGATCACCAAACAATCAAGCATTTCATGGCAAATAGCCAAAAAAATATCGACATGAGCTTCACCCAATTTTTGTGTCCAGCCAGGTACAACTAGGCAGCTGGGGATTGGAATCCGCAGCACAGGTTGGCCTGAGCTTTCTGGGCCCCTCTGCTGCGAATTGCAGTCCGCAGCCACCCCAGAAAATGGCGCTTTCATAGAAGCATCATCATCTGGATCTGTATCCAACTCTTCCAGCAGCCCTGAAGCCGGGTGGCTTGCTGGGTAATAATGAGTTAATACTAGCTTTGTTTTACTAGCTGGTACTAAGTCAGAGATTCTAAATGTTAGGAAAGTTTGACCCGGCTATTAAGAATCTCCAATAAAGGGTTAAAACAAAAGACACTACACAGAGAAAAAATACTTTAATAGAAATAAATACACAGACACATTTAGAGGCTCCATGTTTATTACTCCCTGTCAGCCCACCACGATCCATGGTCTTCTGTCTTCATTCTCCTTCAACCCATGCAGCTTTGCTACATCGGACAGCACTGCATGGGAGGAAGATGCTGCTGCTCCCCGTGCAGTCTATTCACTCAGTGAGAGTGAGCAGAGGTTGCAGGCTGTAAGCGGTGACATCACCGCTGACAGGCGGGTTGCTATAGCAACGGTGATCTCCATTATTGACCGGCTGTGGCAGTCGGTGAATAATGGAACGGGGAAGCCGACCATGTGCTAGAGCATTTTGCCGGTACACGGAGATGCTGGAATGATCACCGCGTACCGGAGAGATGCAATGACAAAATCTAGCATGATTTCTAGCCATGTGACCAGTCTATAGCCAATGAGATAATAGACACGTGACTGGTCACATGCTTTTTTGACATCACGGAAGATCCTATCATCAGTGCTGGTTACCGGGAGGACACAGCAATTATTGGAAGGAAAAGCGGCTGGAGACAGAGTGCAGGACGCGTCGTGGGGATCTGTAGGTGTAATGGCAATGTTTTTTTAACTGTATGTGTACGTTTATAATGTGTTTTTATGTGTTTGTGTTTGCCTGTTATTGGTTTCAATAGGGTTCGAGAGGTTCGTCGAACGGAGTCTCCGTTCGACGAACCAAACTCGAGCCTTCAGAGGTTCACTCATATCTACTTTCTAGTGCTTTTTGAAGTGTGTTTTGGGTCATTGTCCTACTGGAAGGCCCATGACCTCTGAGGAAGACCCAGCTTTCTCACAATGGGCCCTACATTATGCTGCAAAATTTGTTGGTAGTCTTCAGACTTCATAATGCCATGCACACGGTCAAGCAGTCCAGTGCCAGAGGCAGCAAAGCAACCCCAAAACATCAGGGAACCTCTGCCATGTTTGACTGTATGGACCATGTTCTTTTTTTTGAATGCCTCTTTTTTTTCCTGTAAACTCTATGTTGATGGCTTTTCCCAAAAACCTCCACTTTTGTCTCATCTGACCAGAGAACATTCTTCCAAAACGTTTTAGGCTTTCTCAGGTAAGTTTTGGCAAACTCCAGCCTGGCTGTTTTATGTCTCGTGGTAAGAAGTGGGGTCTTCCTGGGTATCCTACCATACAGTCCCTTTTCATTCAGACGCCGATGGATAGTATGGGTTTACACTGTTGTACCCTCGGACTGCAAGGCAGCTTGAACTTGTTTGGATGTTAGTTGAGGTTATTTATCCACAATCTGCGCAATCTTGTGTTGAAATCTCTCGTCAATTTTTCTTTTCCTTCCACATCTAGAGAGGTTAGAAACAGGAGAAAACGAGTAATATGCTTCAAAAAAGTAGTCTTTATTTTATTTTAAATATTTGCATAAATGCTTTGTATATTAGAAAAGGTAATAAATACATCAGGTACAAAGGTAACAACACGGACCAAGAGGGAGATCTTAAAAAGGCACTTGCATGACCTGTCTTGTAAGTAAACAATATATATGACAAAACAGAAATAAATGTGGATCCAAGCCCAAGGTCCCCTCAAGAAATCTTACATTAGGGACTTCAAAGAATTGTTACACCAGGGTAGAAAAAACACTGTTGTGCACCGTCAAAAGGAGATCCCTTTTTGTTTTATTGGATCAATGAACAAATCGTATATAATACAGAAGGGGTTATTCCCTAGGAGGACCTCCTGTATGACTAATCATACAGGTGAGGAAAAAACAAAATAAATAAGTGATGTAAAAACATGAAGAATTAAAAAGACATATTTCCCTCAATCAAAAGAAAGGGAAAACCTAAATGGGGTGAGGTCACTTATTTATTTTGTTTTTTCCTCCTTTCAGTTTGCTCTCCCATATAGCCTGGACCTTGTCTTGTTTATTGATGTGACATGCATGAGGACTTCCAGCTTTTGAAACTCCACATTGAAACTTCATACAGTGATTGGATTGGACACACATCATTTAAATGGATGCATTTATGTTCACGTATTATTATGAATATTGATACCTGCACTGCACTTTTATAATGTTTGCTCCATTATGATGTGCCCCCTCTGATCATATTATATCTATTGCGGTTACCTTTATCCTCTGTCATGGATGTGCGCGTGTGTGCGTGGCGCCGCCGACCCGTTCTCCTCATGGCCATCTCAGGGTGGCGTCCGCGCATGCTCGGGTGCTATGGAGATGCGTCCCCGCACCTGCGCATGTGGTGATGCCATGACGGCCGGCGGGGATTTTTGGGCTTTGGCGGTGTCATGTGCGCATGCGCCGCTGAATTCCACTGACAGGACACAGCTGGAACAAGCCATGTACGGCTATTTAAACCTGCCGCATTGAGAGCTTCCTCACTCCCTGACGAAGCAACAACACATATCTTGTGAAACGTACGTTGGAGGTATTTAAGGGATTACTCCCTCTTCACCTTTTGTTGACCTGTCTGTTTACAACTTTTGGACCTTTATACACTGTGTCTGCGGTAGGTGGGATCCTCTCTGCATATGCCCTACACTGCTGGTGTAATTCCCTCTCCATGGCTTACTGATCTCAGGGTTTGAATACTTGTATTGTAACTTAAGGAATCATTACTACACCTGGGACCATGCTTGTACACCCCATTGGGTTAGACTTAGTGGTATTTTGGCATTTTGCTGAGGGGATCCTTGCTTAAAACGCTCCAGTGTAACAATATATGAAGGGTTTTCCCTCTCAAATGCTTACAGCAGTGATTCTTTTTGTCCTTGTGTAACAATATTATGAACTTTTTATGTAAGATCACTTGTTGGAACCATGTCTCCAGATTTACACCTATACTCTCTGTTACACACTTTTCACCTGTATGATTAGTCATACAGGAGGTCCTCCTAGGGATTAACCCCTTCTATATTATATACGATTTGTTCATTTATCCAATAAAACAAAAAGGGATCTCCTTTAGACGGTGCACAACAGTGTTTTTTCTACCCTGGTGTAAAAATTCTTTGAAGTCCCTAATGTAAGATCCCTTGAGGGGACCTTGGGCTTGGATCCACATTTATTTCTGTTTTGTCATATATATTGTTTACTTACAAGACAGGTCATGCAAGTGCCTTTTTAAGATCTCCCTCTTGGTCCATGTTATTATCCTTGTACCTGATGTATTTATTACCTTTTCTAATATACAAAGCATTTATGCAAATATTTAAAATAAAATAAAGAATACTTTTTTGAAGCATATTACTCGTTTTCTCCTGTTTCTATTCGTTATATTGAGTAGCTCAGCATGCTGAGTTGTGGTTCCTGACTGGACCCACCCCCCCAGCTGCTTTTTGAATTTTTTGGATTTCATGTATTTAATCCAGGGAGGTTAGCCACAGTGCCATGGGCTTTAAACTTCTTGATGACACTGCGCACCGTAGACACAGGAATTTTCAGGTCTTTGGAGATGGACTTGTAGCCTTGAGATTGCTCATGATTCCTCACAATTTGGATTCTCAAGTCAGTCAGACAGTTCTTTGGTCTTCTTTCTTTTCTCCATGCTCAATGTGGTACACACAAGGACACAGGACAGAGGTTGAGTCAACTTTAATCCATGTCAAGTGGCTGCAAGTGTGATTTAGTTATTGACAACATCTGTTAGGTGCCACAGGTAAGTTACGGGTGCTGTTAATTACACAAATTAGAGAAGCATCAAATGATTTTTCAAACAGTGCCAATACTTTTGTCCACCCCCTTTTTATGTTTGGTGTGGAATTATATCCAATTTGGCTTTAGGACAATTTTTTTTTTTTCATTGAAGACAAATTAAATGAAGATAATAATACCAAAGAATTTGTGATTGCAATCATTTTCAAGAAAAAACTGAGTATTATCTGACAGAATTGCAGGGGTGCCAAAATTTTTGGCCAGCATTGTATGTGTTCCATCTTATCTAGCCATAGGAACTCATAATACTGCTGTATTTTTTCTTTCCTTTTTTTCCTCCTTCCTTTTATTTCAATTTTTCCTTTTTCTCTTAAATTTATTTGCTGCTCTTACATCAATAGAGACTTTTCACTATCGGTTTCCATTGTTATTTTGTTTTGACCCCTCTGATATGCATATTTGTAATATTCATACAAATTTTGTCTTCTGTACATACTTCCAGTTAACTGATGAAGGTCGAAAATATTAGACTGAAACATTTTCCCAATCTGGGTTGCTGCTGTATCTCAAAAAAATCACAACTAATTCACTGTATTGGAGTACCTGGTTATAACTTTTCTAGTCTGTAAAAATAAAGCACTTTTTTTGTCTTGTCCATAAAAATAATTTAAGGCATCCGTGATTTTTTATGAAGCTGAAGAAACTTCTACAGATTTTTTTGACTATAATTATCATCACTTTAAAGTTTATAGTGAATGCGGCTGATTTCTCGATATCAGATTTATGGGTTTTAGATGTATCACCAATAATCATAATTATTTTTTGTGGTTTTCCATTGTGTCCGTAAAAAATATTACCTGTTCGTGATTATTTAAAGTGGTCAAGAAAAAAAAAATAAAATGTCAGTCTGGCAGCCCTAGTAGTGATTGTGAGTAGTTGGTTCCTTTTCCTTGTCATTACTACAGTAGCAGAAATCTACTTTCCCTCATTATTTACCATGCATTGATTCAGTCAGGGTCCAAATTTTGAGTACACTAAAAGTCTACCTCTCTGATTGACAATATGGCAAATGCAGAGAGACAAAAAAATTACTTCCACTTCCTGTAATCGGCCGCTAAGAATAGTCAGTGGGCAGCTAATCAGACAGAAGGAAATAAACTAGTGACCATCACTTTGAGGTACATTTTTGGTGGTAAGACAATATCATTATTAAATAAAGTAATTTGCAGATTTTCTATGTAACACATTATTTCATTAAATGAGATTTTCTGACAGTAAAGTATCCATTCAAAGCAGTGATTAACAGGGACCATACATTTTAATGGGTAATTTTTAGGTAACCTTTTGGAATTAGGTATCCCATGTGTCACTATTGCGGTCTTCTATATGACTGGAATCCTGCATTTCCATCAATTTCACTCTGCAGGTACTATATTTTAACTTGCAATCAAATCTGAGGTTATGGGAGGAGAATACATGCTGTTATTTCTCCTATACACAGCACACCACAAATGGATGTATTCCTGTTCTTAGCATACACACACAAGCAATGACAGCATGGAGGAAATTATAGAACAGTTATGAGCTGTCTGGGTTTAGCTCACGCTCTGATGTGAAACTAAAGACTTAATAGAAAGCTCAGGACAATCTTTCTGTATCTCACCCTGCTTGTTTTATCACCTGCTTATCTCTCCTTGCTCTCTCCTCTCCATTCACTGTGTGCAGAATTATTGGGCAAATGAGTATTTTGATCATATGATCATTTTTATACATGTTGTCGTACTCCAAGCTGTATAGGCTTGATAGCCATTTACCAATTAAGTAAATCAGGTGATGTGCATCTCTGTAATGAGGAGGGGTGTGGTGTAATGACATCAACACCCTATATATGGTGGTGTGTTTAATTATTAGGCAACTTCCTTTCCTTTGGCAATATGGGTCAGAAGAGAGATTTGACGGGCTCTGAAAAGTCCAATATCGTGAGATGTCTTGCAGAGGGATGCAGCAGTCTTGAAATTGCCAAATTTTTGAAGCGTGATCACCGAACAATCAAACGTTTTATGGAAAATAGCCAATGAGGTGGCAAGAAGCGTGTTGGGCAAAAAAGGCACAAAATAACTGTTCATGAATTGAGAAAAATCAAGCGTGAAGCTGCCAAGATGCCATTTGCCACCAGTTTGGCCATATTTCAGAGCTGCAACGTTACTGGAGTATCAAAAAGCACAAGGTGTGCCATACTCAGGATCATGGCTAAGGTAAGGAAGGCTGAAAAACCACCACCTTTGAACAAGAAACATAAGATAAAACGTCAAGACTGGGCTAAGAAATATCTTAAGACAGATTTTTCAAAGGTTTTAAGGACTGATGAAATGAAAGTGACTCTTGATGGGCCAGATACTGGTATGGGCTGGTATCATCAAAGATGAACTTGTGGGACCTTTTTGGGTTGAGGATGGAGTGAAGCTCAACTCCCAGACCTACTGCCAGTTTCTAGAAGACAACTTCTTCAAGCAGTGGTAAAGGAAGAAGTCTCTATCATTCAAGAAAAACAAGATTTTTATGCAGGGCAATGCTCCATCACATGCATCCAATTACTCCACAGGTCTAAAAGATGAAAAAATAAAGACATGGCCCTGTTCACCTGAGCTGAACCCCATAGAGAACCTTTGATCCCTCATAAAATGTAAGATCTACAGGGAGGGAAAACAGTACACCTCTCGGAACAGTGTCTGGGAGGCTGTGGTGGCTGCTGCATGCAATGTTTATCGTAAACAGATCAACTGACAGAATCTATGGATGGTAGGCTGTTGAGTGTCATCATAAAGAAAGGTTGCTATATTGGTCACTTATTTTTTTGGGGTTTTGTTTTTGAATGTCATAAATGTTTATTTTGTGCAGTTATATTGGTTTACCTTGTGAAAATAAACAAGTGAGATGGGAATATATTTGGTTTTTATTAAGTTGCCTAATAATTCTGCACAGTAATAATTACCTGCACAAACAGATATCCTCCTACGATAGCCAAATCTAAAGAAACTCCACTCAAACTTCCAAAAATATTAAGCTTTGATATTTATGAGTCTTTTGGGTTGATTGAGAACATAGTTGTTGATCAATAATAAAATAAAAAAAATCCTCTAAAATACAACTTGCCTAATAATTCTGCACACAGTGTAGAGTATATTGGGGGATCTCACATGACACCACAAGAAGCTAGCAGTCTGCCTATTCTGAGCAGGGTAGATTTTTGAAGTTTTTTAAACTTGATGTCAAGTTGAGGTGGCAGGCAGAAGTAGCTGTTAAGTGATAAAGAAGCTGATTTTTCTGAGACGGTATATTAGAAGTTTATTTTATTCAGTTGTACTACTAATTTATTCAAAACTGGTTGAACATACAGTTCTCATTTTAAATTATAAACTTTACAAATGCACAATACAACAATATAAGCAAGATTACAAGAATAGCAATTTTACCCCTATCTAATGTTCTTAAATTAATAATTATAATCATTTTTTAAAGTCAATGCAAAAATAAAAAATTATAAAATGAAAATTAAAAGCATACATTCAAATAACTGGTCCTGAGTGTACTATCCTCATATATATTTAATTCATTTTCCAAGGATATTTAATCTTTATATTTTTTACATGACTAATATCGCTTTTTAGTTTGTGAAATATTCATTTTACAGTAAAGTGCAGTTTCAAGTATTCCATCCTAGCTATTGCTTATCTCTGTTCATTTTAAAAAGCAGCATTATGTTTAATTTAAGAAATCTAACCTGAGCGGAAATATCTAACTCACTAGGAATACATTGTTCCACCAGATAATTTATGTGGCAATCTGAATAACATCATTATGTTTATTTCCATCAAAATTACACAGATAAAACCACATAAACAAGTTCAAACTTTATTATTGACAAACAAAAAAATATAGAAAGTGTAGTATACTCTGAAAATAATTATAATGATTGCAAATCCAGTCACTTTATTGCAGTCACTTTGATTTAGTGTACCAAGTAATATACTATAATGATATACTCACACAGAAATGAATTAAACTGCCATACAGTTATGGCTGGTAATTATGATCAATGACCAGGCCAGCGAAACATAATTATTGCAAGTCTGTGGGCTTAAACTAACAGAGAAAAACATTAATTCTTCACTCAGATTGATTCTGACATTACTGAGTGCTTACTCTCAATGTTTGTGGTCCATAAAATATGTTTTTCAAAATTCAGATGTTTACTACATCTTGCAAAATGGCTGTTTTTGGCAGCAAGCTATTATACAAATGTTTGTATAAAAATTGGGTAATAACCTTATTAATGACAGGCACTCGTATTCAATGGGTTGGAAAAGCAAAGTAAATACAGAGATAGCTTGATGAATAAGATCATGGGGCTTAAATTAGGGTCATGCACAAAGTATTTATTTTACTTAATGTAGATGATAGATACACTCGGTTGTCTCTGTTAGGCTCATAGATTTAAATGGAGAGAAAGTGGACACGCTTGACTACTGCTATATTGAAGTCTTTGATATTAATGACCAATTAATTGGAGATGGTACTAGTGGAGGGGCCCCCAGTTATCAGGTGAATTACAGGAAAATGTTTAATTAATATTCATTGTGTGCAAAACTTTTAAATTAAGGGCAGAAAAAAAGTTTATGACATACAAAGACAATGGCAAAACATGTTTTCGTGAAAACAAATAAATAAATACTTCCACAATAGTTCTGTAACCAATGTCATTTTTTAGACTATTTGCTAAAATGGCTACTATAATACAAAAAAGCTATACGTCTTGATGACAAAAAAATGTATGAAGGTTGACTGAGGATCATCATCACCATTTTATAAAAGACATATTCTTGTACTGCATTGCTTTTTGTATAGTTAATTTGACAAATCGACATGTCATAATGAATGTTGTGTTTACAATGCTTGTTATGTTGTGTTGTATGTCGTATGTTGTATGTTGGCCCATTAACTAGTAAAAAAAGAAATTTATCAGCAGGATTTTATCCCCTAAAAACTATTTATATCCAGAAGTAGCTCTTTCAAGGACAAGTCTATTAAAACCTTTATATGGCCAGTCCATTTCTCCATTACTGAGAAATCAGTGTTGGACATGATGTGCAAATGAAGGTGTAAATCTAAAGTCTCTGTTGCTTCAGCTCTAGTTCCTGCCCAGAGCTGCTTCCTCCTTCCTCAAGCAGAATAAGGCAATAATGAGGGGTAAATAGAGCTGGAGTGACAGAGGCTTCAGATCTACCATAGCAATTTGCATATAAATTCAAATGTAGATGTTTCAGTAATGAAGGAACAGACTGGCCATGTTAAGATATTGATGGACTTGTCTTTGAAAGTTCTACATGAACATATAAATAATATGGTAGGAGATGAAAGTTACTGACAGATTTTTTTGAAGTCAAAGCGTATATTGCATGATATAGCCATGAACATTTGTAAACATGTTAAATAAAGACTCTGACTGTAAAGTCCTTTAAATATATTAGTGCTACATAATTTAATAATAGTATGGGGATTACTTTGTATTATTTTAAGGTGCTTTGAATGCGGAGACTTTGCTGAAGACACAGATGACATATCCATTAACTCCACCTTGCGAACTCTGGCCTAAGCTGAATCCAGTGTATAAAAACAGCATCGTAACACACTTCTCGCCTAGACAGTGCTAATATTAATAAGGTGTGCAATTGGGTACTGCTAACCAAAAATGTACTGGTCTGTTAGTTAATGAATGATAGTCCAAACAATTTACTTGGAATTGCTGCCTACCAGAGCCTGCCAGCCCCTGGAGAATGAGAGGTAGAGAGAAAAAAAATAGTGCTGTCCAATTATATGCAATTTTTAATTCTGCAACATGTATTGCATTTAACTCTATGGGTATTTTCCATAGGCAAAATTGTCACTAGATTAATTCCCAGAGGGGATTAATTTCCAAAATGTGATCTATTGAGGGGGTTTCTGCTGTTCTAGCACATAGGGTCCCTGGGAATGGAGTCTGCAAGCTAATCAAATAAAATCAGTGCTCCAAAAGTGAAGTTGCGCTCCTTCCCTCCCAAGTCCTGTCGTGCGGGTATTGCCACATTTTGGTAAAATTGTGTAACGAAATATGTTGACTTTTCTACCTATTCCCTTTGTGAAATTTTGAAATATGGGGTTAAAACAACATTTTAGTTACAAAAATGTAATACTTTTTTCTTTGTCATACAATACTATAACATTTTGTGACATCTAAAGTGTTAATATACTCACTGCACCCCTTGAAGAAAAAATGGAAGGGTGTACTTTGTAAAATTGGATTACTGATGGGGGTGGGCTTTTTGCCACTTCAGGGGTTCTGCCAATGTGACATGGCATCCCAAAACTGTTTCAACTAAATTTAATTTTTAATGATACCATATTGGGGTAGATACAATGTATGGATCACCTCTTTTTGCATTTTTTTAATGCAATGTTGTGACTACAAAAAAACGTAGTTTTGACCTTTCGATTTATTTTTTACATCATTTACCAATCAGATTAATGTCTTCTATCTTTTGATAGATTGGGAAACGAATTTGTGTTTTATTTGTATTTTTGCTGCTCTATTTTTTTTACTTTTTACTGGATTTAATCTTCTCATTAGAGGACTTGAAGCTGTGATCATCCAATCACCTGTACTATACAGAGCAGTGCATCAACACTGCTCTATAAGCAGAAATCCCAACCTCCTATGAACGAGCCACCATTCACAGGTGGATCATGATGACAGGAATAGATTGCATCAGCTGCGCAATGGCTAATAAGACACCCCATTGGCACCCCACAATAACATGATGATGGCACTAATGAGAGGGATCAGTGATGTACTTCCTGTTAGTACTTGTTAAATTCCACTGTCAGAGATTTACAATGGCATTTAACAAGTTATCAGCCACTGGTAGATCCCCAATCTACTCACAGGTGTTAAGCTGGTGTCACACACAGCGACAACGACGTCGCTGCTACGTCACCATTTTCTGTGATGTTGCAGCGACGTCCCGTCGCTGTCGCTGTGTGTGACATCCAGCAACGACCTGGCCCCTGCTGTGAGGTCGCCGTTCGTTGCTGAATGTCCAGCTTCATCTTTTGGTCGTCACTCTCTCAATGTGACACACACATCGCTGTGTGTGACAGCGAGAGAGCGATGAAATGAAGCGAGCAGAGAGCAGGAGCCGACGTCTGGCAGCTGCGGTAAGCTGTAACCAGCGTAAACATCGGGTAACCAAGGGAAGACCTTTCCCTGGTTACCCGATATTTACCTTCGTTACCAGCCTCCCCTCTTGCTGCCAGTGCCGGCTCCTGCTCTGTGCACATGTGGCTGCAGTACACATTGGGTTAATTAACCCGATGTATACTGTAGTAAGGAGAGCAAGGAGCCAGCGCTAAGCAGTGCGCGCGGCTCCCTGCTCTCTGCACTGTGACATGTAGCTGCAGCACACATCGGGTTAATTAACCCGATGTGTACTGTACCTAGGAGAGCAAGGAGCCAGCGCTAAGCGCGGCTCCTTGCTCTCTGCACTGTGACATGTAGCTGCAGCACACATCGGGTTAATTAACCCGATGTGTACTGTACCTAGGATAGCAAGGAGCCAGCGCTAAGCGCGGCTCCCTGCTCTCTGCACTGTGACATGTAGCTGCAGCACACATCGGGTTAATTAACCCGATGTGTACTGTACCTAGGATAGCAAGGAGCCAGCGCTAAGCACGGCTCCCTGCTCTCTGCACTGTGACATGTAGCTGCAGCACACATCGGGTTAATTAACCCGATGTGTACTGTACCTAGGAGAGCAAGGAGCCAGCGCTAAGCGCGGCTCCCTGCTCTCTGCACTGTGACATGTAGCTGCAGCACACATCGGGTTAATTAACCCGATGTGTACTGTACCTAGGATAGCAAGGAGCCAGCGCTAAGCGCGGCTCCCTGCTCTCTGCACATGTAGCACAGCGACGTTATGATCGCTGCTTCTGCTGTGTTTGACAGCTAAGCAGTGATCATAACAGCGACTTACAAGGTCGCTGTTACGTCACCGAAAATGTTGACGTAACAGCGACGTCGTTGTCGCTGTCGCTTAGTGTGAACCCAGCTTTAGAGGCATTTGACGACTGATTCTATCAGCTGTCAACTGCAGTAAAAAATTCAGACTCAGCATGTGAGCCTGCATCAAGGTCAGGGACGCAGACGATGACGTAAATATTAGTTATCAATCATAAAAAGGTTAAATTGTGGATTATTTTGTGTTAAAAAAATAAATAAATAAAAATAATTATAATATGGCTTACCTGTCTTGCTAGCCAGGAAGCACTGTATACTGTATATCACAGCTCAATTTATATTTAAATTGACTATGCAGATATGAAGTATACTTATATCACTTAAATTTTGGGCTACCTTTTTTATTTTCAAAGTGCTTTCGCGCTGCAGTAGTACACGATGAAAATATTTAAAACTTTTCCTAGCTCATTTCCAATCAGCTGTTTACTTTGACCTCCTATGATTGTGCTGTAAAATTTTAAAATGACACTTCTCTGCCAGTCCTTGATTTTTTTTTTATGGCTGTGATAGTCTTCCATGATGTGCTACACTAAATCATGTTATGTTATGTTATACCTGCAACACATTATGAGCATGATAATACATCTGCTCCTAATGTCAGTAGCTTACAGTCTGAGTCTACAAAAGTGTTTGAAATGTCACAAAAACTTTTTTTTTGCAATCATCATGAAACAAATTGTAGAGTGTTTGAATTTGTGGGACCTGTTAAATTGAGGAAATTTTACTTAATGTCGACTTTCAGCAGATTGATCTACTCATCCTTATCACCTATCAAAAGTTGTAAATGCAAGGGCAATTGGTGGCCCACAGACAGTGGCATAAGTTTACAACTCATCAATGTATGATTGTGGTAAAGTCCAGCCCTTCTATTCTTATCCTATAAAAGAATTAATGTAGTAAGCTTCAGAAACAAAAATACTGACTATGAAGCAGAACAATGCATTACAACTTCTTGCACATGGACTGTTGAGCCACAGACTGATCAGAATATCTATCTCGACCTCTGTCCAATTGAGCATAATGAACCTTGGTGCAATGTAAGAAAGTGGCCTGGCTTGATAAATCACTTTTTTTGCATCTTATGGATAACCAAGTGCATTCACATTGCTTATGTAGGAAAGAGATGGCCCTATGATGTACAATGAAAGTTGGCAGTGGCAATGTGATTTTGTTGTCAATATTCTTCTTGGAGGTGTTGAGCCAAGCAATTCCAATGAATGCTACTTTGAGATGTGTCACCTACTGAACTTAACCATTGCAAATCCAACCCCTTGGTGACCATGGTATTTTCTAATAGCAGTGGCCATATTTAGCAGGAAATTGCCCTTACCCACAATGCAAAAATTATTTATGAATAGTAGAGATGAGTGATCCTCAGGCTTGAGGCCCAGAGTTCGGGCTCGGAAAATGACGTAAAAATCCCTGTGGTGAGTACCGTGCTATGCTTGTGTCCGAGTGATTACCTGCATTGTGCGCACTGCGGGAAGTCTTTGATCATTGTAAATTAGGCTTTATTCAGCATACTGAGCTGTTTTGTTCATGGAGAATTGAAAAAATAACCACCAGCCACTTTGCTACAGAAGTGTTTGCTATGGGCCTAAAGCAAAACATTTACGGAGGTGGGTGGGTGGTGTTTTTTTTTATGAATTCTTCGTGACCAAAGCACCTCAGTACGCTAAAAGAAAGCCTAATTTGCGATGAACAAACACTTCCAGCAGTGCGCACAATGCAGGTAATCACTTAGACACAAGCACAGTGCGATACTCACCGCAGGGATTTTTATATCATTTTCCGAGTCCGAACCCTAAGCCTCGAGCCCGGGGTTTCGCTCATCTCTAGTGAATAGCTTGATGAACATTAATATGAGTTCAAGGTTTTTACTTGGCCTCCAAAATTTTCCAGATCTCAAATCAATTAAAAAGCTCTGGAATGCAATGAAAAAAAAACTATTATCCTTGAAATTACATTACATAAAAGATTTGCTGCTGACATTCTAGAGTCAGATACTACAGGTTTTATGCAATCCAAGCATCAATGGATCAAAGATATATTATTCACACAAGTGATTCTCAACAAAATTAGACCGAGGTGTTTTATTATTATAGCCTATCGGTGTACATTAATGAAGTCTGTAAAAACGTGTAATTAAAGAGAATCTGTCACCAGATGTTTCCTACCATATCTGAGAACAGCACAAAAGACAGGCAGAAACTCTTATATCAGCAATGTATCACTAGCTAGCCTGCATGCTGTAATTTTCATAAAATCATTGTTTTTTTCAGCTGTAGAACTTCTAGGTCTTCTACCAGGTCAAGATTTCTGAACTCATTGAACCCATTCTCAAACCAGCCCAACAGTTTTTTTTGCACACACTTTGCAGAGAAAAAAAAATCTGGGAATTAATTGTGGGTGTAGAGTTATGAAAAGCTTAATAAATATGGAGGACTACATGGCAGTAGGTTTACTAGACCCCTACTGATCTCCTACTGATAAAACTGTTATTTTATCAAAACTATAGCAAGCAGCCTACTAAGTTACACATTACTGGACTCAGGGACTTTGTTTCTATTTTATGCTTCTCTCAGATTGGGTACCAGAAATTTATTGACAAATTCCCTTTAACACATTACAAGTAGAATTCAAGTAATTTCTATATTTTGATTTTTGCTGTTCTTACCTTAAAAGAAATTTCATATTGCTCTCCTCCCCAGATTTCTAAACCAGGATCATAGCCTCCTAATTCCCAAAACCATTTACGATCAACTGCAAACAATCCGCCAGCCATAACTGGTGATCTAAGGTGCAAAAAACATGGAAAGAAGTTAATTAAATTAAGAATATTCATAAAAAAAGTATAATAGTTAATATTATTTGGTTAGTGCAAATACTTTAAAGTGGTAAGTGGGATAGGGCATCCTATAGAATACCAGATCATTGCAATGTATATAGAGGAGATTGTCTCTATGCATAAAAAATATGGACTTACAGGTTCTGTGTCCATCTGCATGAATTCTTACACTGACAATAGAAAAATTAGTGGAGTCTAGGAAAACATTATTACTACATAGGA
Source organism: Anomaloglossus baeobatrachus (assembly GCF_048569485.1). Classification (NCBI taxonomy): domain Eukaryota; kingdom Metazoa; phylum Chordata; class Amphibia; order Anura; family Aromobatidae; genus Anomaloglossus; species Anomaloglossus baeobatrachus. Next base: position 173,442,492 of record NC_134353.1, read on the forward strand.
TCAAATAATGGATAGGTTAATCTTGATAGACCTAATTGAATATCCTAGAAAAAAATGCAATAAAATCCTATCTAACAAAATATCTAAACCGAATTCTCAAAACGATGGATATAAAATTTTGACTTTTTTTGACATTAGTAAAATAAAATACAAATGGTTTTCTAAAAAAGCTACAAACAATGGTAGTTCAGTAACTCACATTCATAGTAACACCTTTTTAAATATAGATTGCATTACTTGTATGATTTCTGCAACAGCAACAATAAAAGCATTATTCTTCAGCTTTTTTTGACTGATAACGCAAGAAACCCCTCCAAGATTAAAAAACTGTAGGCGGTGTAATGGAAGTTATGGAAATATAGTACTCATATACTTTTCAAGAATGTCATCCAGGCCCTCCTTAAAAGTTTGTAGTGAATTAACTATTATCCCATCATCAAAAGAAAAAGAAAAACATGATCAAATGCCCAATTACTGCAAAAGTTGTAACGTTTAATAACAAGCATAAATTATAAATGACAAGGACTCGGTAGATGTGCATACATAAGGGAGATAATGATTTAAAAACAAGGATCAGGACCCATCCACTGGAAAAGATAATATAGTTGCAGAGAATAACTGGATGTATTACACAAAATTGCCACAAGAGGTCAATAGCATCCCATAGGTGGAACTATAGCGCAGCTAGAGCCAAGGTACATACAAAAGTAATCAAAGTTTCCTATACAAACAATTAGAATAACATATCTGGACATAAGATAGGGAGCCAACGTACAATGGAGGGAGGACTTCAGGTCAGGTGTAGCGGGGTGGCAGAACAGGTCAAGAAGCCTAACACCCGACGCGCGTTTCAGTAATGTGATTTATCTTAGTCAACTGTTATTCTAAATGTTTGTATAGCTAACTCTGGTTAATTTTGTATGCGCCTTGACTCTAGCTACGCTATAGTTCCACCTATGGGATGCTAGTGACCTCTTGTGGCAGTTTTGTGTAATACATCTAGCTATTCTCTGCAAATATCTATATATCAATATCTTATCTGGTGGATGGGTCCTGATCCTTGTTTTTAATTCATTTTCTGCTATATTTATGCACATCCACCCAGTCCTTGTCAATTATAATTATCTTAACTGGTGGATGGATCCTGATCCTTGTTTTTAAATCATTATCTGCTTTATGTATGACCATCCACCCAGTCCTTGTCATATAATTTATGCTTGTTAAGAAACTTTACAACTTTTGCAGCAATTGGGCATTTGATCGTTTTTTTCTTTTTCTTTTGACGTTGTACTTATATTAGTGTTTAGCCCATATTTTAATGTCTGCCCCCATATTATACGATACAGTAAAAAATTACCATGTGTGATTATGATTAAACCTTCTTTACTTTAGACGTAGGGGATGCACCCTTGTTACTGTTGCAACCCTGGTTTTTAAAAGGTAATTAGAAAGATCTCTGTGCTGCACCCTCTCATACTTGTGCAGTCTAAGATCATCCCTTAGCCATCATTTTACCAAACTCACTTGTATAGAAGCAAAATTTTGTTGTTATCATGAGTGTCTATGCCTATTTTAATGGATTCCATTATTTTATTTGTCTTGGATAGAGCTGATCAAACGCCCCAAAAACCGGGACCGGCAGATCACTGACAGATTTAAAAATAAGTCCGATCTGCTCCGGAATCCGGTGCCCATATAAGTCAATGTGCACCAGAATCCGGAGATTAAAAAATTCTGTGGAGGTGATATGGGGGAAGAAGCACGCGCGGTATACTCACGGAGGCGGGTCATGGAGGCAAACTCCTTCCGGGTCACACTTTTACCTTCCGGAGCCGACAATTCAATATTCACTACTTTGCCCGCCCACCAGTGCGTGTAATTGGTTGCAAGTAGACGTGCCCCCACCCTGAGTAGAAGTGTGTCACCTGACTGCAACTAATCACAGGCGGCAGGACGGCCGGTGGGTGAGGAAAGTTTCGGCCAGTCAGTATCGTGGTAAAAATAAACAAATAAAACAATCAGCAGCACAGATATAACCCGCACCTGCAACCCCAGCTGTCTGGCTGTATCTGTGCTGTGCATCCAGTTCCCTCAGTCACACGTGCTAGGCTTTGCCGGGTGATGCCATGGCAGACTCTTGCAAGTCCCTCGCAAGTGTGATCCCGGTCTGTGGCTTTTTTTTTATTAAATGAATAATAAAAAAAGACATGTGGTCCCCCCCAATTTTCATCCCCAGCCAAGATAATGGCGACTGGGGGCTGGTTTTCTATTAGATGTGACAATCCCGGTGCGATACCGGCCCTTCCTGTTGGCCTGCTGCGGTGCCAATCAGGGTAATAATGTGTTAATAGCAGTGCGCAGCTGCTACTAAACCAAAGGTTGTGATGGCACAGGAATCTATGAGATACCTGCATCACAACCTGTAAATTAAAGTAAAAATTAAAGTAAATAAACAGACACAGAGAAAAATCCTTTATTTGGAATAAAGTACAAATACACACCCTCCTTAACCACTTTATCAACTCCTAACACAGCCCTCCAGCTCCGGCGTAATCCACACGAGGTCCCACGCTGCTTCAGTTCAGCTACATCTGAATATCACAGGGCGAGGCCATAGAGAACGACCACTCACCGTGAGCTGCAGAGAATGAATGAGCTGCGCAATGAGCAATGACGTCACTCAGGTCATTTGCGGTCACAGCTGGAGGTTCCCACGTTTCTTCACCTGTGGTCGCAGGTAACCTGACCTCAGGTGGAGATCACTGAGTTCACAGAACTGCATCTCCTAGCAGAAAATCGCAGGGGTTTTTTTGCCAAGAGATGCAAATTTGGTGCTGAAATTTTTACATCGTATTCCTGCATCCAATCTACACCTCCTGGCAAAAAAACCCGCAGTGTTTTGATGTTTTTTGCTCATTTTTTTGTCGCTTTTTTGCCAGGAGGTGCCCATTTGGTGCTGAAATCATCCGCACCACATTTCAGCACCAAATTTCCACCTGCTGGCAGAATTTTTTTTTTTTTTCATTTTTGGTCCAAGGGATGCAAATTTGGTGCAGAAATTTTTACACCAACTTCCTGCTTCCAATCTACACCTCCTGGCAAAAAAACGCGGTGTTTTGCCGCTTTTTTTTGCCTTGGTTTTTGCCGCTGTTTTTTGTCAGGAGGTGCACATTTGGTGCTGAAATTGTCTGAAATCGTATTCTGACACCCAGCACAGATAAGCAGGCTGCAGCCCCAGTCCTGTGCTTATCTTGGCTGTTTATCAAAAGAAGAGGAACCGCATACGGCTTTTCTTTTGTTAAATAATTTAAAAAACGACTTGCGGTCCCCCCCAATTTTCATCCTCAGCTATGATAATGCCAGCTGGGGGCTGGTGTTCTCAGCCCGCAGCCGCCCGGTGTTGCCGCATCGATTAGATGTGACAATCCCGGTACATTATCGGTACTTCCCGTTGGTCTGGTGTAGGGACAATTGGGGTAATAAGAGGATAATAGCAGTGCACAGCTGCTACCAAACCCTAGGTATGTGATGGCACAGGCGTCTATGAAATACCTGTATCACAAACCTGTAAGTGAATGTAAATAAACACAAACACAGAGAAAAATCCTTTATTTAGAATAAAGTACAAAACACACCCTTCTTCACCACTTTATTAACCCCCAACACCCTGCAGCTCCGGTGTAATCCACACGAGGTCCAACAATGACACATCCAGCTCTGCTACATCTCAGACTACCAGCTCTGAGCGTAGCCTAGCGATGACAGCAGCAGAGACTATCACAGGCTGGGGGTGTGTCAACCTGCAACCAATCACATATGAAAGGACAGCCGGTGGGCGGGGAAAACATGGAAAGCTGTGTGTATCCAAAGCACAGTACAGGAAGTGAATGCGCTACCCGGAAGCAGTGTGCCGCCATGACACTGAGTCTCAGTAAGTATGAAACTCTCACTTATTTCTTCTTTAGTTTATTTTCACTTTAATTCCCAAATCCGGAGTGTGCACCAAGAATTCCGGGCCTGGGTCCGGAGCCCAGATAGTGTTGAAACCGCGCAGATCTGGACTTTTATAGTCCAGATCCGCTCAGCCCTAGTCTTGGAAGCAACTGACTGGCATTGGTCACTACAAGTTGAGTGTGCTCTCCAACCACTGCTCGTGGTTCTGGGTGAATATTGGACCTGACAGGTTCCCTTTAATTAGGTTGAAGTGTGTAATATCTTCTGCAAATATAGAAATTCTACTCTATACGCTCTCTACAAGGTCATTAAAGAATATGTTAAAAAGATGAAGGCCCTGTAAGGATCCCTCTAGTACAGTGGTAAGCAAAAGTTTTGGCACCACTGGTTAAAATTACTGTTATTGTGAAAAGTAAATTGATGATAAAAAGATCTCTTGAAAGCATAAAGTTAAAGATTACACATTTCCTTTGTAGTTTAGGAAAAAAATGTATTTTCATTTTTTACATTTTTAAATTAACAAAAAGGAAAATGGGATAATGCAAAAGATTGTGTACCCTATATGGTTAGTACCTAGTAGCACACCCTATGGCAAGTATCTCAGCTAGTAAATGCTTTTTGTAGCCAGCCAAAAGTATTTAAATTCTTGCTTGTGGGATTTTCATATATTCTTCCACGCAAGCTTATAGAAACATGTGTCTTTATTTCATCATCATTGGTGTACCATCAATGGCAACAGACAATGTGGCCTTTATGGGGCTTTGGAGCTGAGAGGCCCTAGTGCCAGCACTGAAACTGGGCCCCACACACATATTTAATTGTATGAAACTGCAAAAATTTACTTTGTTAGGTCTGTAAAGTTGTGAGATATGTTTCTACCTGACCCAGCTGAATATTAATTAATATTGGCCCATGATGTCCCTGCAGCTGGGCACAAGGGGCCATAAATACCTGGGCCTGCCTGCTGAGTAGTTTTTTTTGGCCAACAGTCACTCACAAGAGACTTAAATACCAAGTCTTTTGTTCGGTGTGTCAATGAATGGTTGAAGCAACCTGTTGTGCCCAACTCCAATCGAGGCCCTTGATAGGTGAACCATTCCAAAGGGTTGCCCTCAACTTTGTAGGCCCCTTAGTTAACCCAGACCACAGTGAGAAAAAAAATGTATCCTCATCCTGGTCGACTTTGCCCTCCATTAACCAGAATCATTGCACGTGGCTGAAGCTCAACTGGACATCTTTAGTCTAGTAGGGTTTCTGCAGAAGATATTGACTGACCAGGGGGCCAAGTTCCAAAGTGAGCTGATTCAAACCCTCGGGAAGAAACATGGTCTCCTTATGCACAGCACCACCCAAAAACTAATGGGCTGTGTGAGCACTTTAATGGAAAGCTCGAACATTTAACTAGCCAGTATGTGAAGTTTGAGGGAGAGACTGGGAGAAAAACCAGCAACAGCTCCAATTCACCTGCTGGGATCTCCCTGTTCGAATTGCTAAACAGTCAAAATGTATTAGGGTCTTTGTAGATTCTACAAAAGTGTTGCAATGCCACCTTCCCAACATGAGAGGTTCCCATTCTGTATTATGTCCAACAGTTTAGAGAAAATGTAAGGTACCTTATACCCTTAGCCAATGGGAATTTTAAAGTATCTCAAGAAAGACAACAACAGTTTTACAACCATACTGTCAGATTTCAAGAATATGTCTGTGGACAGAAGTTTGACACACATGGTTAAGCATCATGTCAACATAGGGGAAACTACTACACTCAAATGGGTTATATCTCCAGTGTTGGCAATGATGAAGGCAGAGATGGATTACATGTTTAATATGGTGGTCATAGTTCCATCCAATTTCCCTTGGGCTTCCAAAGTAATGTTGGTGCCCAAAAAGAACAAGAACACTCTCTGCTGTTAACTATAGTAGACTTAATGACGTTACCATTACAGAGGCCTACCCCATGAAGTGGAAGGGTGAGACTGTTAGTTGCACCATCTTGTGTTCTTACTGGCAATGTACTACATGCTGTATTCTGCTGGTAATAAAATTAAGTCTTACCGGAGTGTGGTACCCTCACCCCATGTTGTCTGAGTAGTTTGCCTAAGGGGAAGGAGTTTGGCTGTTCAGTGGGATGCACCATAGTCCATGCAGTCTTTCTAATGACAAACTGGCCAGTGAATGAGAGCACCTCTGACCAATGTATCTCCACACCTTGTTGTTAAAGAAAAAATAAGTATTTTTTTATGACCTTCAAAAGATTTCAAATTTCCATGTTACCAATATAAGTGGCGTTCCGTGTTTGGCAAAGCCTTTGCAGAGCAGATGATCTTCTGTTTAACTATTCAGAAAACCCTTCTGTGTTCTCCTAGACTCAGAGTCAGTGCTTCCATTTCTCCGTAAGTGTTGAGCGTACGCTGACAATTCTCAGTCTATGTTTTCATTCCTCAAACTGAGGAAAAATACAGACATGTTCACTGCCTCATTGAATAACATTGGTCCAGTGTGATACGATTTTTTGTTCAGATAGCACTTTGAATGAAAACATGACTGCATGAGACATAGGTCTTTTATATCTACATAGAAATTCAGTTTAATAGTCTTCACAAATATATTTTTTCTTTTCATCTTTGTATCTTATTAGTTCATTGCCATGATAGGTTTGGGACAGCAAAGCAGATGATCAATAAATGAAATACTGCTGAAAAATAATTTCTTCCTGTGATATGACTTCTAGTCAATAGATCAACAGTATAGAGGACAAATATAATTTAAATGGTTTGTCTGCTTCTACGCCAACTGTACTGGCTCAAGTATAAATGAGACTGCTGGAAACATGTACAATCATATTTTGATTATGCTCTGATCTTGGTGACATTCCTTGTCAAGTTTGCAATAGTTCTTGGGATAAAACTGACAGGGAACAGTGCACAGATGACAATCAAGGGCAATGACTTTGGCAGTCTTACAGAATGTCAAATATCTTCAAGCTACTCCTGTGTCTTATTTTTTATTGTTAACATGTTCTAACTTTAATGCAAACCTTCACAACCACAGAAAGGATACACTGTTGGTCACTTAAATGGCATGTTTGCATATTTATAAAATGCCATTTTAAATGTAGTTTTAGGGAATAGAAACAAGTTTGTTTAATTTGAATGTTATATACATTACCTATAACAAGGTTTTTTTTACTTTCTGTAACAACATTATATAACTACTCCAGTTGTTTTTTTTTTTAGTGTTGGAGTGGTGCTATAAATGAAAGTCCCCTTCCCCCTGTCATATACTCACCTGCCACAGGCTTCATTGTTTTTCGATGCCCCTCCGGTCCAATGACATTACCCTGTGCCTGTAACTTCTGATTGGCAAGAAGTCATAAGTTAACACTAGAAGTCCCAGAAATTTTGAGCTCCCTTCTGAAGTCCAGAAAGAGGGTCAAATGACCCTTAGTCCAAACTGAATAGAACTAACTAGAAACTAAATGGCTATACTCAATGGAAAACAACAACCTCTTGTGGTGTGACTGTAATGGCCTTAATTACAGAACAAAAGACGGTGATTATAGGATGTCAGCTAAAATCCTTCAGGTCATTCGACCCGTCTCTGGGTTCCAAAGGTAGAAATGTTAAATGACCCCTCTCTGGGACTTCTAGTGTTAAGATTCAAGTTCTCAATGCAAGTCTATGAAAGCGTGAACGAGGCTTACTGATGCATTGAGTTGTGACCTCTGGCATGCTCCATTAAACACTAGAACGGCCCTCAGGTCAGAAAGCACCAGAGACTGATGGGAGCAGTACTGGAAAAAGGTGAAGGCAGATGAGTATAAGACATGGAGCTGGGGACAAGGGGCAGAGGACTTACATTTATGGCAACAATCCAGCAGTGAAATATAAAAATCGCTGTAGTGGTGCTTTAAACTATAATTAAGTAAGCTAGATATGTATAATAATCAAATTAGTCTCACTCATAAATGCCAGGAAAGCCATATACTTTGTTTCCATGGAGATAATTAGCTTCAGAATTTTGTCCACCACCTGTTAAAATGCTTTATGTTAATATACATCTTCACAATGTAAGAAAATGGACATACTGCCCATGTCCACCTTGAAGACATCATGCGTATTGCGATAATGCATTATGATATTTGTGTGTATAATGATTTGCATTGTTATGTGATGAAGTTGTGTTCTGCCCAACAGAAGGGAGTTAATAATGAGAGATTGAGTTAACAGTTGAGACTACTAGCAAAAATGGAAGGGGCTAGATAAGGAGACATCATTGAGTTTCCTGTCAGAATGTGAAAAAAGTAGTAACAGACCTCAGGTCTGGCTGAGTAACAGAATCACACTGGGTGACTGTTCCTGTGGCAACATGGAGACAAAGGAGCCAGATAGTAAAACCCTGTAGAAATGAGCATTATAGAATTCTTCAGTATTCATTATTATGTCTATTGATTTGATTAAATAAGTATGTTTCTTTCTGTCAATAAAAGCACTAGGGAGTAAAAAGGGTCTTACCTAATGTAGTCAAAACATATGGTAACAGTAGTGAGCTCACCAGCAAAGGTTGTGTTCCACACAATAATGTAAAAGTTTGAAATGTAGGCCTGCTGCAAACACACAAGTAGACATGAGGTACAGACATGAATAGAGGATGGACAAGCTGTGCTGGGTCTGTGCTACCATAGATGACTTTAATGAGATAGGAGATCCTGTGGAGGAGGATTGCTGATATTTAGACAAATCTACAATCCTTGCTGCATCTCCCTGGTTTGACCTGGTCAAATATGGGAGATGCAACCAGGATTGTAGACTTGTCGAAATATCAGAAAACCTTCTCCACAGGAAATCCTATCTAATTAAAGTCCTCCATGGCAGCACAGACTCAGCATGGCTGTCATTCCTCTATACTGTCTGTAACATATGATTATGCATAGCCGTACAATATTCTTTTAAAATAAGGTTTTTGTCAAGGGCTAGTTCCTGTTATGAGAATTTCATACGATGAATTATTTAATATTTGAATGTAAAAATTTTCGAAGGTTATCATGGAATATTTATATAAAGTAACTTTAATGTAGCTCACCCCGAAGTGAACCATGCATGGCTAGAGATAGGAAAGGATTGATTAAGTAATATTGTCACAAAACCATATAAAAACAAAGCCAGGCGTTGAATACATTTCCGAAATGATTACACTACTAATAACTGTATGGTAGAAAAAACTAATATGAACTGTGTTTTCTGTGTCAGGATAATGATATAAACTGCTGTAAATGTATAGTGAGCAGACACTCCTTTTCCTATCTCCTCATATACGAGTAATAAATAAGGATGAGCGAATGTATTCGCCACTATTCAGTATCCGACAGATGTGCGAGGTATTCGCTGTCCCATGGCTAATATGGTATTTGCTTCGATACTTTCATTTTCATTTCTGACTTAGTGGCGCCTGTTTTTCAGCCAATGAACACATCTGATGTTGCTTGCCCTCACAGTAATGTCGCAGCCATCTTGGTTGTGGTGTTACTGTGATTAGCTTGGCTGTACAGCATCTTAGGTGCTATATAAGACAGAGACCATTTTGTGAACACGCAGCCATAGGGAGATGGTGGTGTAGATAGACTGTACTACACCATGTACAGAATTATTAGGCAAGTTGTATTTTAGAGGATTTTTTTTTATTATTGATCAACAACTATGTTCTCAATCAACCCAAAAGACTCATAAATATCATAGCTTAACATTTTTGGAAGTTGGAGTGGGGTTTTTTTAGATTTGGCTATCTTAAGAGGATGTCTGCTTGTGCAGGTAACTATTACAGTGCAGATAAAAACCAAATTTATTTCCATCTCACTTGTTTATTTTAACCAGCTAAACCAATATAACTGCAGAAAATTTAGAAATAAACATTTCTAACATGCAAAAACAAAACTCCAAAAAATTAGTGACCAATATTGCCACCTTTCTTTATGATGACACTCAACAGCCTACCATCCATAGATTCTGTTAGTTGCTTGATCTGTTTATGATCAACATTGCGTGCAATAGCCACTACAGCCTCCCAGACACTCTTCCAAGAGGTGTACTGTTTTCCATCCCTGTAGATCTCACCTTTTATGAGGGACCAGAGGTTCTCTATTGGGTTCAGATCAGGTGAACAAGGGAATCATGTCATTATTTTTTAATTTTTTAGACCTTTACTAGCCAGCCACGCTGTGGAGTCATTGGATGCATGTGATGGAGAATTGTCCTGCATGAAATTCATGTTTTTCTTGAACGATACCAACTTCTTCCTTTACCACTGCTTGAAGAAGTTGTTTTCCAGAAACTGGCAGTAGGTCTGGGAATTGAAAAACTCCATACTCAACCCGAAAAGGTCCAAACGTTCATCTTTGATGATACCAGCCCATACCAGTACCCCACCTCCCCCTTGCTGGTGTCTGATTCAGAGTGGAGCTCTCTGCCTTTAATGATCCAGCCTCTGGCCAATCCATCTGGCCCATCAAGAGTCACTGTCATTTCATCAGTCCATAAAACCTTTGAACAATCAGTCTTAAGAAATTTCTTGGCCCAGTCTTGATGTTTTATCCTATGTTTCTTGTTCAAAAGTGGTCATTTTTCAGCCTTCCTTTCCTTAGCCATGTCCTTGAGTATGGCACACCTTGTGCTTTTTGATACTCCAGTAATGTTGCAGCTCTGAAATATGGCCAAACTGGCAGCAAATGGCATCTTGGCAGCTTCACACTTGATTTTCCTCAATTCATGGGCCTTTTTCAATTCAATTTTGCACCTTTTTTGCCCAACACGCTTCTTGCGACCCTGCTGGCTATTTGCTATGAAATGCTTGATTGTTTGGTGATCACGCTTCAAATGTTTGGCAATTTCAAGACTGCTGCACCCCTCTGCAAGACATCTCACAATTTTTGGACTTTTTAGAGCCTTTCAAATCTCTCTTCTGACCCATTTTGCCAAAGGAAGGTAAGTTGCCTAATAATTAAGTACACCTTATATAGGGTGTTGATGTCATTACACCACACCCCTCCTCATTAAAGAGATGCACATCACCTGATTTACTTAATTGGTAGTTGGCTGTCAAGCCTATACAGCTTGGAGTAGAACAACATGTATAAAAATTATCATGTGATCAAAATACTCATTTGCCTAATAATTCTGCACACAGTGTATGTGTAGGAGAGTGTTCTTAGTTTCAACTAATAAATAGTCCTTAAAAGAGCTGAACACAGTGTCCAGTAGTAGTTAGCAGCTCCATAAATCGCTTTTTTGACAAACAGAAGGCAGATCTTTTGGTCTCTTTCTCTGTCTGTCTTCCCCCCCTCTCTCATACTCACCGATCATTGACCGATCACCGACACGGCGCTGCACGACAAAGCTCCGGCGGCTTCTCCTGCTTTTGAAAATGCCGGCCGCTCATTATTCCATCTCGTATTCCCTGCTTTCCCCGCCCACTAGTGCCTATGATTGGTTGCATTCAGATGCGCCCCCATGCTGAATGACAGCTATCTCACTGCAAATAATGACAGCCACTGGTGGGCGGGTCTATGTAGTGCAGTAAAATAATAAATAAATAATTTAAAAAACCGGCGTACGATCCCCCCAAATTTTGATATCAGCCAAGATAAAGCCACACGGCTGAAGGCTGGTATTCTCAGGATGGGGAACCCCACGTTATGGGGAGCCCCCCAGCCTAAAAATATCAGCCAGCAGCCACCCATAATTGCCGCATCCATTAGATGTGACAGTCCCGGGAATCTACCCGACTCATCCCGAATTGCCCTGGTGCAGTGGCAATCGGGGTAATAAGGAGTTAATGGCAGCGCATAGCTGCCACTAAGTCCTAGGTTAATCATGGCAGGCGACTGAGACACCCTTAGTGATTAACCTGTGATTGAAAGTAAATAAACACATACACCTGAAAAAATCTTTTATTTGGAATAAAAGACAAAAAAACCCACCCTCTTTCACCACTATATTAAAATCCCCAAATACTCCTCCAGGTCCGACGTAATTCTCACGAGGTCCCACGACACATTCAGCTCTGCTACATGAAGCTGACAGGAGCAGCCGTAGAACACCGCCGCTCCTGTGATCTCCACGCAGCAACTGAAGTGAGCCGCGCAATCAGTGGTGATGTCACTCAGGTGACCCGCGGCGATCGCTCACAGGTGGAAGACTCCAGCTGGCCACGGGTAACCTGAGTGATGGCACCGCTGATCACGCGGCTCACTTCAGTCACTCAGGGGATTTGCGGTCACCGGTGAGTCCTTCACCTGTGATCGCAAATCAGGCCGCAGCACACAAGCCGCGCAATGACAATAAAGTCAGGTTACGTTCATTCGAGTTCATTCTGATCGCGCTGCTCTGTCTCGCAGCCAGCCATGCTCTATGCTTTGCTTGCTGTCAATAAATAGAAACAATCCCCATCATCTCTGCTGGCTATCATTGAATAGAAACATTCCCCAACACATCTGCTTGCTGTCAGTGAATGGAAACAATCCCCTCCATCTCTGCTTGCTGTCAGTGAGTGGAAACATTCACCAACATGTCAGCTTACTGTCAGTGAATGCAAACATTCCCCACCCTCTCTCTTTTTTCTGTCAGTGAGTGGAAACATTCCCTATCATCTCTACTTGCTGTCATTGAATGGAAACATTCCCCAACACGTCTGCTTGCTGTCAGTGAGTGGAAACATTCCCAATCAGCGTTTTGGATGTATTTTTTACAGTGTGGTCCCACTCGGCTCTGGTACATCCCCATACAACATGGCTGGCTGCGAGACAGAGCAGCGTGATCAGAATGAACTCGGATGAACTTCATAACCAGGTAATTGGAACCTGGGACAAAACCTGTAGATAAATTAATTCTAATATTTTATTGCATGAGATAACTTGGATCAATTGTATGTAATATGAGCTTCAGGAACAGATCCCATAGGTCACTTCTTTATAGAATTAAAAAGAACTAGAGAATAATATAAAAAGTAAGTTTTACAGAATTAGAAAAAAAATGTGGTCAGTGGTTCATTTTTTTATGACATTTGATTAAAGATGGCCCTTGAAACAGAGTACACTGGTAAAAATAAGTGGTTCCAATGGATGAAATATCCAGCACTAACAATAGAAAAGACTAACTTTGCTGCATGCTTGAGAACATGACCACAGCTTGGCCCTACACCTTTTGCTTACAGCAAAGAAAACAACCCAAAGGAAAAGTAGTGCATTTTACAGTTGTACAATTCCACTTACAAAGCAACAATTGAAAAATGTAAAACACTCTCCTTGATGCCCCCCCCCCTGCTTCTGAAGGTCATTTATGATAGCCTACTCAGGTGACTACACTTGCTTCCCAAAGAAAGGCACTGGCAGAAAGTTGAAGATCTTAGGTAAACACATTTGTACCCAATTCATTAATGTAAAACTGACTAAGGGTGCCATCACACTTTAGCGACGCAGCAGCGATCCCACCAGCGATCTGACCTGGTCAGGATCGCTGCTGCGTCGCTACATGGTCGCTGGTGAGCTGTCAAACAGGCAGATCTCACCAGCGACCAGTGTCCAGCCCCCAGCCAGCAGCGACGTGCAAGCGACGCTGCGCTTGCACGGAGCCGGCGTCTGGAAGCTGCGGACACTGGTAACTAAGGTAAACATCGGATATGGTTACCCGATGTTTACCTTAGTTACCAGCGCACACCGCTTCGCTTAGCGTGCGCAGGGAGCAGGAGCCGGCACTGGAAGCGTGAGAGCTGCGGAGGCTGGTAACGAAGGTAAATATCAGGTAACCACCTTGGTTACCTGATGTTTACCTTGGTTACAGCTTACCGCAGGCTGTCAGACGCCGGCTCCTGATCCCTGGACATTCAGGATTGTTGCTCTCTCGCTGTCACACACAGCGATGTGTGCTTATTAGCGGGAGAGCAACAATAAAAAAATGAACCAGGGCTGTGTGTAACGAGCAGCGATCTCACAGCAGGGGCCAGATCGCTGCTCAGTGTCACACACAGCGAGATCACTAATGAGGTCACAAAAAACGTGACTCAGCAGCAATCTCAGGAGCGATCTCGCTGAGTGTGAAGTACCCCTAAGAGTCCAACAATTCCAAAGATTAGCTTGAGGACCAGGATACCCTGAAGGTAGATATTTGGTGGTTATGTTGAGATGGAAGGTTGAGGCCCTGCCTCACAACTAAATGAAAGAGGAGCCGTGCCTTAGTAAACCTTCTATTGCCTTTTCACTTTTTCTCGATGGGGACCTCAAGGGGATCAGAAAAAAACCATGAAACAAGTAGCACAGAGCTGACAGGGAGCAATGGCCTAGTGGATCTTTTGTTCCAAGGGCTTATATCAATGAGTTCCAATAGGATAGGAGAATAGGAGTTTCAAGGGGTGTTCCTTATGAGATTAAAGCAAGTAATCAAACTGATGCTGGATTTGAGTCCTTCATGAGGTGGTGGTGAAAGTAAATAAAAATGAAAATTAGATAATTTACATTTATTATGATATTATAAACAAGGTACGATGAAGTAAGCTGCTAAATACCTTTTTTGATAACACTGGATTAGAGGACACCCATCTAGATGTTGAGTAAGATGGGCACCCAACTTAATGCAAAGAAACAGATGGGCTTCCCACCTAGCGCTATGAAGGTTTATCCCTGATCATGATGTTGAAACCTGACAGAAGCAAGGTACCTCAAAAATAAGGGACTGAATAATAAATAGAAGGAGTTAATGTTATAGAAATTGTTTATATTCATTATTATAACTAGTAATTTACTTAAATTAGTATGTTTACCTTTTGTTTGTAACATATGTCTGATGATTATGCAAAGCTTATCAATGTTCTTTTAGAATAAGGGGTACTTCTCACATAGCGAGATCGCTAGCGAGATCGCTGCTGAGTCACAGGTTTTGTGACGTACCAGTGACCTCATCAGCAATCTCGCTGTGTGTGACACTAAGCAGTGACCTGGCCCCTGCTGTGAAATCGCTGATCGTTACACACAGTGCTGGTTCATTTTTTGGTCGTTGCTCTCCCGCTGTGAAGCACACATCGCTGTGTTTGACAGCGAGAGAGCAACAATATGAATGTGCAAGGAGCAGGGAGTCGGCGTCTTGAAGCTGCGGACGCTGGTGAGCAAGGTACACATCAAGTAACTAAGCGAAGCGCTTTGCTTGGTTACCCGATATTTACCTTGGTTTCTAGCATACGCCGCTCTCAGGCTGCCATTGTTGGCTCCCTGCACATGTAGCCAGAGTACACATTGGGTAACAAAGCAAAGCACTTTGCTTAGTAACTAGAGATGAGCGAACCGGCCGTGGTTTGGCTCGAGTTCAGTTCGCCGAACGGAGGTCTCGTTCGAGTTCGGTTCGGCGAACCGGTTTGGCGAACCACTCGAACTGCATAGGAAACAGTGGGAGGCAATCACAAACACATAATAACACATTATAAATGTACACATACAGTTAATGAACATTGCCATAACACTTACCGGTCCCCGCGATCCCTCCTGCATTCTGTCTCCTGCCGCTATTCCATCCGATGATCGCTGAATCCTCCCAGTGACCAGCACTGCCAGCAGTGATGCAGGACCTATTGTGACGTCAAAATAGCCATGTGACCAGTCACGTGTCTGTTATCTCATTGGCTACAGACTGGTCACATGACTATGACGCGTCATGTAGGACCTGTCATTGCATCTCTCTGTTCCACGGTTTGCGTATCGCCGTGTGCCGGCGACATGCTCTAGTAAACGGTCGACTCCCCGCTCTGCTTCCCCGTTCCCTTAAGGTACCGTCACACTAAGCAACGCTCCAGCTATCCCACCAGCAACCTGACCTGGCAGGGATCGCTGGAGCGTCGCTACACGGGTTGCTGGTGAGCTGTCACACAGGCAGATCTCACCAGCAACCAGTGACCACAGCCCCCAGCCAGCAGCACGCATGGAAGCGATGCTGCGCTTGGTAACTAAGGTAAATATCGAGTAACCAACCCGATATTTACCTTGGTTACCAGCGCACACCGCTTAGCGCTGGCTCCCTGCACTCCTAGCCAGAGCACACATCGGGTTAATTTAACTCAATGTGTAGTCTGGCTATGTGTGCAGGGGGCTGGCACTGGCAGTGTGAGAGCGGCGGACGCTGGTAACTACGGTAAACATCGGGTAACCAAGGAAAGGGCTTCTTGGTTACCCAATGTTTACCGTAGTTACCAGCGTTCGCAGAAGCCGGCTCCTGACCGGCTGACACAGCCGGTCAATCACGGAGATCACCGTTGCCATAGCAACGTGCTTGGTAGTGGTGACGGGGACGTCCCGCTACCAGCACGCAGCGGCACCGGAATCACGTGATCGGAGAAGCGTTGCTATGGCAACCCGTGCCACCGGGAGCCTGTGGTCACTCTCATAGAGTGATTTCTGCACGGAGCACAGCGTCTTCCCCCATGCAGCTGTGCTGTCTGATGTAGTAGAGCTGCATGTGTTGAAGGGGAAAGAAGACAGAAGAGCAGGATCGTGGAGGAGTGACAGGGGGTAATAAAGATGGAGTCTCTAATGTGTCTGTGTATTTATTTCTATTAAAGTATTTTTCTCGGTGTGGTGTTTTTTTTTAAACCTTTATTGGAGATTCTTAATGGCCGGGTCAAACTTGCCTGACATTAAGAATCTCTGACTTAATACTGGCTAGTAAAACAAAGCCAGTATTAACTCATGATTACCCAACAAGCCACCCGGCTTCAGGGCTGTTGGAAGTGTTGGATACAGCGCCAGATGATGGCGCTTTTATGAGAGCACCATTTTCTGGGGCGGCTGTGGACTGCAATTTGCAGCAGAGGGGCCCAGAAAGCTCGGGCTAACGTGTGCTGTGGATTCCAATCCCCAGCTGCCTAGTTGTACCCGGCTGGACACAAAAATGGGGCAAAGCCTACGTCGTTTTTTTGTTTTTTTTTAATTATTTCATAAAATTCATGAATTAAGTAAAAAAAGGGCTTCCCTATATTTTAAGTTCCTAGTCGGGTACAAATAGGCAGCCAGGGGTTGGGGGCAGCCGTACCTTCCTGCTGTACCTGGCTAGCATACAAAAATATGGCGAAGCGCCCGTCATTTGTTTTGTAAATTTTTGGCAAAAAAAATAAAAAATGCTTCCCTGAATTTTCCATTGCCAGTGAAGGTAACACCAAGCAGTGGGGGTTAGCAGCCAGTAGCTGCTTGGAATACCCTTAGCTAGCAATACAAAAAATGCAGCGGGAGCCCATATATATATTTTTTCATTATTTATTTAAATAACTAAAAACAAAAAGGGCTTCCCTGTATTTTGATTGCCTGACATGACAGTACTGTAAAAATAAATCTTTAAAAAAAATGACGTAGTGCTCCACGGTATTTTTGATTCTCAGTGCAGATAAAGCAGACAGCTATGGGTTGCAACCCCTATCTGCCTGGCGTTACCTTGGCTGGCAATCAAAATACAGGGAAGCCCATTAATTTTTTCTATTTAAAAAATAGTTTAAAAAAAAATGATGTTGGGTCCCCCCATTTTTGATAGCCAGCTAGGGTAAAGCAGACGGCTGTAGCCTGAAAACCACAGCTGGCAGCTTTACCGTGGTTGGGGATCCAATGCGGAGGTCACCCCAGGCTCTTTTTTTTATAATTATTTTATAAATATTAATAATTACAAAAAAAGTAGGGTTCCCCCCAAATTGGATCACCAGCCAAGGTAAAGCGGACAGCTGTGGTCTTGTATTCTCAGGGTGGGAAGGTCCATAGTTATTGGGCCTTCACAGCCTAAAAATAGCAGGCCGCAGGCACCTTAGACATGGCGCATCCACTAGATGCGCCAATCCTGGCACTTTACCACAGCTCATCCCGTGCCCTGGTGCAGTGGCCAACGGGGTAATCAATGGGGTTGATACTAGCTGTAAAGTCACCTGACATCAAGCCCAGCAGTTTGTGATGTCATGGTGTCTATCAGATACCCGACATCACAAACTGTCAGTACTAACAAAAAAAATCGACAAAAAAAAATTATTTGAAAAAAAAACTCCCCAAAACATTCCCTCTTTCACCAATTTATTGTAAGGAAAAAAATAAGGGGGTCCCACGATGACTCTGGACCGTCTAGAATATGGGGGAGACACTCATGGAACGTATCCCCCATTTTCTAGGAGTGCAGACCCTCCATGTGAGGAGTGTGGGTGCAATGAATCTGCACCCACTCTCCCCGTGTCCACAGCAGCAGAGTCCATGTCATAACGGTTGCTACCAAAGCTGCAATGCCCTGCTCATGAGGTAAGGGCATGCCTAATCAGGAGAACTATTCTACATTTCCAAATCTTGGTATTTGCTGATATTATTGCTATTCCACCTACTATATATTGGGGATAGGATCTTGGAGATGGAATACCCCTTTAAGTCGAGTTATCCAGCTGATTGAATATTAAAAAACAGAGCTCGCTATTTAGATGTATTTTCTTGTGGCATATAACGGACTCTCATGTTTGGTAGTCGTTCAGCAGGGCAACTATAAAATCAAATACCTCCATTTGGAAATGTAGTGTAGCTCTCCTGATCAACAATGTTCCTTACCTCATGAGCAGGGCATTGCAGTGATAATAATAATTTATTCAGCGCTATTAATTCCATAGCGCTTTGCATACATTGGGAACACTGTCCCCATTGGGGCTCACAATCTAAACTCCCTATCTGTATGTCTTTGGAGTGTGGGAGGAAACCAGAGTACCTGGAGGAAGCGCACGCAAACACGGGGAGAACCTACAAACTCCTTGCAGATGTTGTCCTTGGTGGGAATTGAACCCAGGACTTCAGCGCTGCAAGACTGCAGTGCTAACCACTGAGCCACCATGCCGCCCATTTAGCTTACAGATGCATAACCACCACTCACTGTGTCTGAACACAGGAAGCTGAGCTGACAGCCGCTCTGTGCATGCGGCAGCATCTATTGTGAAGGAGAGGGCCGCAGGGGATCAATGCTGCACAGGTACCGTGGGACACCGGGGAACACTGGTGGGGTTATAGGGGGTGACCTGGCAGGGCCTGGGGAGGAGTTTTCTGTTGCATGTGTCATGGCACATGCGACAGAAATCAGAGGAGTAGGGTGAATGCGGCCGGCACGCTGCTGTGCGCGTGGCCATCTTGGATTTCCGGGAGAGGGTCAGGGGGGGCACTTTGGTGACATCGGGGGACCGGAGGGGATCGGGGAGGAGATTTATCATGTTTGTTCATGCCAGATGGGAGATAAATAATTTTTTATCAACGCTGTCATTTACTGTAACGTGATTATCGGTATACGGTGTACATCGTTGATCACATGAGCAGGGACCGGAAAAACCGGCCTAAATCATGATCTCCAGAGTCTCAGCTACCCCCTGAAACCCCAGAGATTTTCTGACGCTGGGGGGGCACTATTCACTTATTTCTGCCTGCTGTTTATAAACGGCAGATCAGAATAAGGCTACATTCACATGACCGATCCGTTTTTGCGGTCCGCAAAAAACGGTTTGTTTTTTTCCGGGTGCATCCTTGTGGCATCCGTTTCTGTTCCATATACGGTCCGTATGTCATCCGTGTGACTTCCGTTTGTTTGCGTACTGCAAATAAACTGTAGGAGGGAAAATACATAAATTTACCCAGGATCTGTGATGCCCTGGACCCCCAGGGGTCACAGGTAACAACACACAACACCACACACCCCCCCCCACCCCAGTGAGGCACCAGCAGCCAACAAGTCCTGACCGCCTCCTTCAGGTCTAGAAAGGCACACCAGGTGGGCGGAGCTAGGCAGATAGGCACACCCTCCGAGGAGTCTGCTGGCCTGAGGCAGGGAAAGGACAAGTGAGTCGAGTGGGGAGAGGAGTAGTGAGAGGAGTAAAAGTGGCGAGCTGAGAGTCAGGGGCCTAGGATGGTGCCTAGGACCCCTTGGAATGGTCAGGCAGGCAGACGGTGGTGGCCATCTGCAGGAGTCCGGTCACGGACTGAACTGCGGAACCGTAGGGATCGAGAAGAGGGTGGTGACCCTTCGGACCCAAACCGGGGAGCTAACAAGTCAACCGGAGCACCAGGCATTGTACTCAGACCCCGTTCTAGCCCAGAAGCAACCGGGCTCAGACAAATCTACTGATTGCGGTCTGGACCTCAGGAGTTCATTCCCACCCAAAGTCCCGATAGACGGCAACAGCCCACCGATTCCGGATAAGAGCCACCGCCAAGTGCCAGAGATCCAAAGGACCAGCGCCTGTGGGCAAAAGGGTCCTCCGGTACCCAAAAGCCGGGGAGCGGACTACCGTTGCTGAAGCATAGGAGTCACTATAGCAAATTTAAAGGTGCAGGAGAAAGGCGACATCACCAACCTCACTGGGGACACACGCAGCCGGCTGCGGGCACCGATCTTCACCGAACTTGGTTTACCATTGACTCTGTGTGGTTTAATCGTGAGTACACCAGTGCAATCAGGCACTGCGCTGCAAGCAAGCCATTGTGTCCTGCAACCCCCCGCTCCTGCCACCTGGCCCCGGGACCAACAAACCCGCTATCCAACGGAGGGGTGAACACCTACCTATGACCCACCACCGATCCCGGACGAGCCCCCGCACCCGCACTGCAGCGGTGGTGCCCATCACCTCACCACGACCCGTGGGTGGCATCACGAACTGTTACCAGTCACCGCGGCTCCGGCCGTGAAACCGGTCAACCCCAAACCAAACAACCAACCCCCACCCTTTCCAGAGCGACGTGGCTCCCGGTCCGGAGGCGCTCGAGCCACCGACAACCCGAGCCCGGATCTGAGCGGCTCGGCGGAGGGCAGCCGAGCCCCCAGGGCGGTACAGATCCATAGCTTCAACCTCCATGAGGCGGTCACATGTTCCCTCCAGTGCCATTTTCTACTGCTTTTCACAGCGTAGGGCGCTCTGGTGATTTTCTTGTGCTTGTACACTTCATATCAGTCTTTTCTGTCATTATAATGGCAGAAAGACACATAATGTCCCACTCTCCTGCATTTTGTAATTTTGCACCCTTTGGTGCCTTTCATGTGGCACTAAGGGGTGCTTAGCCTTGTATTTAGCCAAAAAAATGAAAAAAAAAATGACGTAGGGTTCCCCCTATTTTTGTAGCCAGCTAGGGTAAAGCAGACGGCTGCAGCCTGCAGGCAACAGCTGGTAGCTTCACCTTGGCTGGTAATCCAAAACTGAAGGCACCCCACGCTGTTATTTTAAATTAAATAAATAATTAAAAAAAAACACGTGGGGGTCCCCCCAAAATTGGACCACCAGCCAAGGTAAAGCAGACAGCTGGGGTCTGATATTCTCAGACTAGGGACGTCCATGGTTATTGGACTCTCCCCAGCCTAAAAATAGCAGGCCGCAGCCGCCCCAGAAGTGGTGCATCCATTAGATGTGCCAATCCTGGTGCTTCGCCCCAGCTCATCCCGTGCCCTGGTGCGGTGGCAAACGGGGTAATATATGGGGTTAATACCAGATGTGTAATGTCACCTGGCATCAAGCCCTGGGGTTAGTGATGTCACGCGTCTATCAGATACCCGACATCACAATCCCAGTCAGTAATAAAAAAAATAGACGACAAACACATTTTTATTTGAAAAAACACTGCCCAATACATTTCCTCTTTAACCAGTTTATTAGAAAGAAAAACAAATCCAGGTCTGCTGTAATCCAAAGGGTTCCCATGACGATCCACACTGTCCCAGTCAATGAAGAGCAGGATGTTCCCCATTGGCTGGGAGAGCAATGCAGTGACCTGAGCTAACATCAATGGGTCAGCCCAGGTCACTGCAGGGGATGACAAGTGCTGCTGTCAGCGAGGTACATTACCTGCGCTGATCTCCTACACTGTGCTGACAGCACCTGTCACTGAGTTCAATGACTTTCACAGCCAAGTATCGAGAGAGGCCCGTGATGTCACCGCTAGCCACAGTCTCGGGTCGGAAGCGAGAGAAGGTGATGTGACAAGCGGCGGCCATGGAGGACAGTGACAGCGCTGAGATCGGGATGGCGGGACTTCATCACCGCAGGTAAGCCGAGCGGGGCCATGTGTGTGGAGTGTGAGGTGGGCGGAGCCTAGCGGGGTAATCTGTGCAGAGTGCCAGGTTGGCGGAGACTAGCAGGGTAATGTGTGCAGAGTTCCAGGTGGGCGGAGCCTAGCGGGACCATGTGTGCAGAGTGCCAGGTGGGCGGAGCCTAGTGGGACCATGTGTGCAGAGTGCCAGGTGGGTTGAGCCTAGCGGGACCATGTGTGCAGAGTGCCAGGTGGGCGGAGCCTAGCGGGACCATGTGTGCAGAGTGCCAGGTGGGCAGAGCCTTGCATGGCCATGTGTGCAGAGTGCCAGGTGGGCGGAGCCTAGCGGGACTATGTGTGCAGAGTTCCAGGTGGGCGGAGCCTAGCTGGGTAATGTGTGCAGAGTGCCAGGTGGGCGGAGCCTAGTGGGGTAATATGTGCAGAGTGCTAGGTGGGCGGAGCCTAGCATGCCATGTGTGCACAGTGCCAGGTGGGCGGAGCCTAGCAGGGCTATGTGTGCGGGCGGTGGAGTGCGAAGTGGGTGGAGCCTAGCGGGACCATTTGGCGCTAAGGACATCAGTGTCATGGACTGCATGGCTGGGGACAGGTGAGTGTGTGTGTGTGTGTGTGTGTGTACACGTGTGTACATGCCGCGTGCAGGAGGGGGCGGAGCGAGCTGCGCAGGGAAGTGTGGGCTTCCTGCACATGTAACTAGGATAAATATCGGGTTACTAACCAAAGCGCTTTGCTTGGATACCTGATGTTTATCTTGGTTACCAGCTTCTGGCAGGCTGCCAGCGATGGCTCCCTGCATACTGTAGCTGTAAAAAGCCCTGATTTTGCTGCTAGAACCGTTCTCTAACGTAACTCGAACTATCGAGCTTTAGCAAAAAGCTCGAGTTCTAGTTTGATCTAGAACAGCCCCCAAAATGACTCGAACCGCGAACTGGAGAACCGCAAACGCGAACCGCGCTCAACTCTATTAGTAACCCGATGTGTACCCTGGCTACGAGTGCAGGGATCCAGCACTAAGCGGTGTGCGCTGGTAACCAGGGTAAATATTGGGTAACCAAGCAAAGCATTTTGCTTAGTTACCCAATATTTACCTTGGTTACCAAGCGCAGCATCGTTTCCACGAGTCACTGCTGGCTGGTGGCTGATCACTGGTCGCTTGTGAGATCTGCCTGATTGACAGCTCACCAGCGACCATGTAGCGATGCACCAGCGATCCTGACCAGGTCATATCGTGGTCGAAATCGCTGGTACGTCATTTAGTGAGATGGTACCCTTAGGTTTCTGTCAAGGACTAGTTCCTGTTATGAGAATTTCATGTGATTAATTATATAGTTATTCAATATAAAGGATTTGGAATGTTATCATTTAAAGTTTACACTAGATAACTTGAATAACCCTGAAAGGAACCTTGAATGACTGGAGATAGGAAAGGATTAAAGGCCCAGTCACACTAAACAACTTACCAGTGATCCCAACAACGATCAATCCTGAAAGGGATCGCTGGTAAGTTGCTAGTAGGTTGCTGGTGAGATGTCACACTGCGACGCTCCAGCGATCCCACCAGCAACCTGACCTGGCAGGGATCGCTGGAGCGTGGCTACACGAGTTACTGGTGGGCTCACTAGCAACCAGTGTCTTAGCCCCCAGCCAGCAGCGCCGCGTGGAAGATTATGCGCTTGGTAACTAAGGTAAATATCGGGTAACCAACCCGATAGTTACCTTGGTTACCAGCGCACGCAGCTACACGTGCAGAGAGCAGGGAGCAGCGCACACCGCTTTAAACAAGACAGGCGGGAGGGCACCAAAGATAATGAAAAAAATATATAAAGATGGGATCACAACCACTAGCACATTCAAAGCAAACAGTTATGGTATACAAGAGAAAAAGAAAATGTGCAACAAGTGGGATCACCAGAAATGACCATGTAATATCATTTTATTAATCAAAAAGGACATACAAACACACAGATGTTCATTAAAAACAATTAAAAAAGCAAAAAAGCTTGTACATACATTTGGTGCCAATAATATGAGCCACCAAAATACACCCCACCCTCTCAGCAAGCCAAAGAGAAACCCCACATAATAAGTCAGAGTAAGTGTGATAGCCAAAAAAACCTTGTTCAATCAATAACAGGCAGTGAACACGGCATGCTAAATGAGACAATAGCAGGCAGAAGGACAATTGCTGCATACAAATACCTCAAAGCCGCATGAAAATAATCTGCCCTGAAAACAAATGTCTGGAACCAGTATAAGGCAAATCACATACCCAGGGGTCCTGCACGGGGTAAATGGCAAAGCAAATATCATGAGAAGGGTGGGGTGGAAACCCCACGCGTATCGCTACAAGGAGTTGTAGCTTCCTCAGGGGAAAGTCTTTCCCCTGAGGAAGCTACAACTCCTTGTAGCGATACGCGTGGGGTTTCCACCCCACCCTTCTCATGATATTTGCTTTGCCATTTACCCCGTGCAGGACCCCTGGGTATGTGATTTGCCTTATACTGGTTCCAGACATTTGTTTTCAGGGCAGATTATTTTCATGCGGCTTTGAGGTATTTGTATGCAGCAATTGTCCTTCTGCCTGCTATTGTCTCATTTAGCATGCCGTGTTCACTGCCTGTTATTGATTGAACAAGGTTTTTTTGGCTATCACACTTACTCTGACTTATTATGTGGGGTTTCTCTTTGGCTTGCTGAGAGGGTGGGGTGTATTTTGGTGGCTCATATTATTGGCACCAAATGTATGTACAAGCTTTTTTGCTTTTTTAATTGTTTTTAATGAACATCTGTGTGTTTGTATGTCCTTTTTGATTAATAAAATGATATTACATGGTCATTTCTGGTGATCCCACTTGTTGCACATTTTCTTTTTCTCTTGTATACCATAACAGCGCACACCGCTTAGCGCTGGCTCCCTGCTCTCCTAGTTACAGCACACATCGGGTTAATTACCCGATGTACGCTGCAGCTACATGTGCACAGAGCAGGGAGCAGCGCACAATGCTTAGCGCTGGCTCCCTGCTCTCCTAGTTACAGCACACATCGGGTTAATTACCCGATGTGTGCTGCAGCTACATGTGCAAGAAGCAGGAGCCGGCACTGACAGTGAGAGTGGAGGAGGCTGGTAACGAAGGTAAATATCGGGTAACCAAGGACAGGGATTCTTGGTTACCCGATGTTTACCGTGGTTACCAGTGTCCGCAGAAGCCGGCTCCTGCTGCCTGCACATTTAGTTGTTGCTGTCTCGCTGTCACACACAGCGATCTGTGCTTCACAGCGGGACAGCAACAACTAAAAAATGGCCCAGGACATTCAGCAACAACCAACGACCTCACAAGAGTAGAGATTGGCATAAACATCTGCATATCGTTAATTCAAATATAGCAATGCACATATACATACATATTTATCATATATAGCGCAGAAAGGACTATAATATATGAACGACCTCACAAGCAGGGGCCAGGTTGTTGCTAGATGTCACACTAAGCAACATCACTAGCAACATCGCTGTTACGTCACAAAAGTTGTTCGTTAGCAGCGATGTTGCTAGCGATGTTGCTAGCGATGTTGCTTAGTGTGACGGGGCCTTAAGTAATAATGTCACAAGAGAATGGAAAAACAAAGCCAGAGGTTAGACAAGTTATCTAAATGCTTACACTACTAATAACTATATGAAGAAGAGAAACAATTAGTTTGTGCTAGTACATACTGGATTTTCCACTTCATGATGACAATATAAACAGCTATAAATGATAAAAAATTCTACAGAAAAAAAGATATGAAACCGTGTGTTGGAGTTTATAACTCATGCTTACCTTACTGGACTGTTGAGGCATTATTGTAAATATGTTAAAGTTACAAAGAAGGGTGGTGGGTAGTGATGGGCAGACTAGCAGATAACTTTGACCGGCGGGTCTAACCGGGTAACAAATAAACCCCTATTCTGGCCCGGAATTGAGCCCTGGTATCTGGCCGGATGACGGTCCCCATATAAGTCTATGTGGACAAGAATCTGTGGATTAAAAATGGTGGTAAAAGGGATACGGGGATAGGAACAAGCGGGCTATTCATACTGAGTCTCTGGTACAGCTGTAACTGCTCCTGTGGCCACTCATTCACTTCCGGGGCCACTCATTATCTTCATTGCATATGCACTTCTTTCTCCACTCACCGGCATCTGTAATTAGTTGCAGTCAGATGCGCCTCCACCCTGAGTGGCTGCGTCTGACTGCTTCCAATCACAGATGCTAAGTGTGTCTATCGTGGTATAAAACTATATAAATATATTTGGCTTAGAGTCCCCCCATATTATGATACCCAGTACAGAAAAATCATACGGTTACAGGCTGCAGCCCCCAGCAGTGCATTTTTCTTGGCTGTGTATAAAAATAAGAGGAACCGCATGAGCATCCTAAGCCAATTATTTTTTTTATTTGTTTTTACACTACAATGGACTGACAGACAGCACCTGTGATTGATTGCAGTCAGATGCTGTCACACAGGCTGTGCGCGCGTCTGACAGCAACCAATCACGGACGGCCGGTGCAATAATGA